>NC_064283.1:63652802-63699777 GCF_019186545.1 Solanum stenotomum
AAGTTGGAAGAGAGTTTTGGAAAATGTTTTCCTTAAGTTTTGAAGGGAAGTCATTTTCCTTAAATTTGAGGAAAATGAGTTGATTTGAAAAACATTTTCCAAAACATTTAACCCAACCAAACATGAGAAAATTGGAAAACATTTTCCGGAAAATGTTTTCCTTCATACCAAACACACCCTAAGTTCCTAGCAAGTATATTCAAGGATGAAACAACTAAACAATCATCTTTGAGGATTTGGGAAATACAAGAATTGTGTAGGGAGGAGTTAGGACTACAAGTGGGTAGAACAATTTGTTACAAAGCAAATATGATGATTCTTAGAGAAAACATGGGTGATTGGAATATGAAATTTGCAAGGTTATGTGATTATGCTAAAGTCATAAAACAAACTAATCCTGATAGTTCTGTTTGGGTAAAGATGGATAGAGAAACTGTACCAAGAAAGAATTTGTTTGTGTACTTCTATGTATGCTTGGATGCATTGAAGAAAGGGTGGAAGGAAGGATGTAGAAGAATAATAGGATTTGATGGATGTTTCTTAAAGGGTGCTTGTAAGGGTGAACTTCTTGTAGCAGTTGGAAGAAATGGAAACAATCAGATGTTTCCTATAGCCTAGGCAATTGTGGACAAAGAGACTAAACATAGCTGGAGTTTCTTTATCAACTACTTGAAAGAGGACCTGCAGTTGGGTACTGGATAGGGTCTTACTGTAATGTCAGATATGCAGAAGGTAATTGTCTATTACTTTGATAATTGTAGATATATAGAAATGTATTTTCTTTCTTGAATTGTATTGAATTGTATTTTATTGTAGGGTCTTCAAGCAGCTGTTGGTGAACTGCTACCAAATGCTGAAGTTAGAATGTGTGCTAGACACATTTGTCTAATTGGAGTAAAAGATGGAAGGGAGAGGAAAGGAGAAAACAATTCTGGAGATATTCCAAGGCAACTTTTGAAGTGCAGTACAATGAGGAGCTTTACAAAATGAGCAGATTTGGTAATGAAATTAATGATGATTTATTGCATTATCCACAAGTGTCATGGGTTAGAGCATTCTTTCAAAAGCATTTCAAATGTGATGCAGTTGAAAATAACATGTGTGAAACCTTTAGCTCATGGATCTTATCATGTAGACACAAATCTATAATAACCACGTTGGAGGAAATTAGGAGAAAACTAATGACTAGAACTGTGGATATGATTAAGTTTGCTGACACATGGATATGTGATATTGCACCTATGGCTAGACTTATGTTGGAGGAGAATAAGGAAAAGTCTAGGGCATGCAAGGTGCTTTGGAATGCTGATGTTGGGTTTGAGATTGGAGAAGGGCAGTATAGGCATACAATCAACTTGACTAATAAAGTTTGTAGCTGTAGAACTTGGAAATTGAGAGGCATTCCATGCCAACATGCTATTTCTGCTTTGTACCACATAGAACATGAACTTGAACCACTTATGGAGCATTGGTATAGGAAGGATACCTTCTTAAAGGCTTATAGTCATTTCATCCAACCAATTCCAAATATGAAGATGTGGCCTGAAACTAACAATCCAAGGATTGAGCCTCTTGAACCTAAGCAAATGCCTGGTAGACCTCTAAGAAATAGAAGAAAGAGTAAAGATGAACCAAGAAAAAAGTATGAAAAGATGTCCAAACAAGGGGTGAAAATTACTTGTTCCAAGTGTAAACAACAAGGCCATAACAAGAAATATTGCAAGGTAAAA
This sequence comes from Solanum stenotomum, assembly GCF_019186545.1. Classification (NCBI taxonomy): domain Eukaryota; kingdom Viridiplantae; phylum Streptophyta; class Magnoliopsida; order Solanales; family Solanaceae; genus Solanum; species Solanum stenotomum. The sequence continues at coordinate 63,654,533 of NC_064283.1, forward strand.
TAGTTTATTATTTGTTTGTGCCTTTTTTAAATTCTTGTTGAATGTAATGAACAATTTTTATGTTTGATATTTAGGTTGGTGTCCATACTTCACAACCAGCTAGCCACAATTCACAATTTATTGCTGGTCAAAGTTCACAAGGAAGTTGCCATCTTGAACCAACAAGCTCCTTCCAACCTGGACCAACAAGATTCAACCAACCTGCTTCAACAACATCAAACAGTCATGCTTCTTCAATAACAGTTTGTGGTGATACCAGTAGAGTTAAGAGGGCAAAGGAAACTGCAAAAACAAGCCAACCACCACCATTTGTGGATATAAGTATTCCTGTTACAAGAGGAATAACCAAGTCAACTACCTCCAAAGACAAGACAAACTGCTGGACAAAAAAAAGGAAGAGTTACAACTGGAGAAGATTCTACAAGAAGGGGACCAAAGAGGCCAACTAATGGTGGATCAAGTAATGTTGGATTTGGCATCTACACAAGTGCGAGTGGAACCCAAATACTAAACATAAGTTTGTCATAAACTGTCTCTGAAATGAATGCAAGTTTATATATTAATTTTGGTTTTTTCTTCAAAAAACAGCTTGGGACTTCAAGTCAAAGGATTCTACCAACAAGTTCAAGTTATAAGGATGCAAGTTTAACGGGTATAGACCTTGGCTTTAAGCCTAGAGGCTTGAGATGGAAAAACAAGGATGCTATCACCACTTCCCAATTGCAGCAAATGGCAAACAAAAAGAAGAAGTAACACCAACTTAGACTAGGTTGATTTTGGGCCCTTATTTTGCTGTCTAATGTTTTTGGAGTATGCTAGCTCTATTTTGGTACCAGTAAACACTTTTGTGAAGGTTGTATGTAGCTTTTGATTATGCTAGCTTTATTTTGGGGCCTTATTTTGGTACACTTTTTTGAAGGTTGTAGCCTTGAATGATATGTAGCATAATGCTAACTTTGAGCTCATTATGGAGCATGCAATATAATTGTCTATGTTTTGTGTAATTTGGGTGTTACATTGTGACGAATATGACCAATTGTGTAATTTGGCTATTTGCTTTTGGTGTTACATTGTGAGAACGAATTTGAGATTTGTATCTAGCCAAAAAACCAATTTTACTGCAACAACAACATAGAATTTCATTGAATCTAAAATGCACATTTACATCGAAAATTTACAGGAACAACAACATCAAAATACTACTAGATCAAACACCAAATACTACTAGACCGAACACCTCAAGAACACTAACAATTAGGCTTTAATTTCCATATTCCAAACATCAGCAACCCAGTAGCAACGACACCAACAATAAATATATTTCTTGCTCGCTTTAATTTTTCATCAAAAGCATTGACTTTCTTCAACAATCCCCATATTATCCTGTTTGCTTGTGGAGGGTGTCGATCTTCATACCAAAGAAAATAGTCACAACCACCCATTTTCTATAAAAACCAATAAAAAAGAATTAGACGCCAACAATTAATCATCTAATTGACTTAAAAAAAAAAGAGAAACAAAGAATTTTACCTTTGAAATTCTTCAAGTTAAAAATCTACGCCCTGGATTTAATTGGGTCCATGAAGTCTATAATGGTGCTTCATTACCACACCTACAATATCGACCTTCATCCACAGATGCCATGGAAGAATTGGAGAAGCTCGACATGAAAGTATTAAGGGCCAAGAATTAAAGAAAGGTTGAAGAAGAGAGAAATTGGAAAAGAAGAGAGAAATAGGGGTCTTAGTTAGGGTACAATTGGAGAAAAAATAATATAAATAGATGATGTGGAGTAATATTACCGTTGGGGATGCCACATCAGACGAAATTTTGATGTTTACGCGCCCTGAATCAGTGAAAATCACGCGACACTCCAGCTGTGCAAAAAGTGTTAAAGTGACACATGGGAACCCTACGTTAGGTGTTTAAAATGAAAATCCTTCAGTTGAGGTGTCTAAGTGAAAGATCGTGCCAAGTTTAGGGGGCCACCGATGGGTTATGCCTTATTTTTTTGACTTTTTAGTTTCAACGACTAATTTAAATTTATTATTTTGATGGTCAAATTTATTTATCTTTCACTAATTTTCTTGTAAAATTTATTATAGAAGTCCCATTTTTTAATTTTATTTTTACAAATACAAAAACTAAATTATAATAGTCAATATTGCTGAAAAAAGTTAGTTTAATTTTTTTCTTTACACTAAAGAATGAAAGAAAAAAAATAAATAAGAAACTCGAATAATGATAATCAAAGAAGCCAAAAAATAATTTTTGTATGAAAAAGATTAAAATATACCTTGAACTTTGTTAGAAGAATCATATATATACCCCTACATAATTTTTTTGAAAATTTAAATAAAAAAATAAATCTAAAACTAATTTTTTCACTTCCGTTAGAAGAAAGATATATGTGAGCTCCTTTTGTAACGGTAAATGTATATGTACGTCATTTATATAACGGTAAATGGTACATATGAATCACTTTTATAATGAAACGTATATCAACTTTAAGATATAATAATTTATTTATATAAAAAAAGAACAGATTTGGAGGAACAAATGGTCCACTTCCCCAAATAATACAAATACCAATACAAAGCAAAAGTCGCACCAATACACGCTTGGGCTTTGGTAGATTTTTTCTACCATCTCACATTTTTTCTTCCCCTTCAGCCCAATGTCGCCGGCGACTTTCTGACCTGCTCGATAACCTCCGTCTCTCTCCCCGTTCGGTGCGTTTTTGTTGAATTTTCGAATTTCATTTTTTTTTTCTATACAATCAAAGGCTGATTCATGTGCATTTTGTGTGTTTACAGCAACAGATTTCTAGGGTTTTGGATTGTTGATTCAAATTTTTATTATCGGAACAAGACGATGGCAGCTCCACCAGCTAGGGCTCGAGCAGATTATGATTATCTCATCAAGCTTCTCCTCATTGGCGATAGCGGTTAGTTTGCTTTTTTGTTTCGTTTTTGATTTGTTCCTTTTCTTATCACAAGTTAATCGAATCCATTTTCAGAAAAATAAGATTTTAGAAAAGAAGAAAAACACAATGGAGCTTAGGAATTGGGGAAAAATTGGATCTTTATGTGAAATTGGTGAGATTTGGTTAAGATGTTAGGATGGGCTTCGGGTAATATGTGGTACAGCACATTTCTTCCCTTATGTCCAAGCCTTAGTGGGCGGAGTTGCCCCGTACTTGTGTTGGTGGAAGGTAGCAAGTACACTTGATGGTTTAAGATGTTATTTGACATGTCACAATAGAAAGGGATATGTTTTTTGAGAATGATATCTATACAAATGAAAATGGAAGAGAATATTAAAGTTATGGTTGATTTGATGGACCAAACATTATATATAAATTCAAAGCTTTTAGTTGTTTAATCTAATTTGAAATTTTGAAAGTTGTATGGAAAAATGGATTGTGTCACATATTTTAAAATTAAAATAGCACTATGTGCCATAGTGCTGCTCCAATTCAACATTTTTTTCTGATCAAGTGCTAGTCCAATTTGACATTCCTTATGGTTATCCTATGTTCCATTGCATTTTTAAGTTAAGCTCATGCTAAATAGTTCTAGTCTTTGCTTGTGATTGAGGGATGGTGTACTGACAAATGCATTTTCAGCAATCTCAGTTCATATGTCTCCATTTTCCTTGTGAAGCCTCTTAACCGCAAGTGTCCAGAGATGTGTACTGATTAGTTCATCATTCTTAGCTTACTTTTTCTTCTTTCTATGATTAATTTTGTTGTGTTCTCAAAGAAAATTGAATATGGGTTGGGATGGCGTTCTGTGAATGTCAGTTCAAAAAGTTTTTTTGGTATTTTCTAACTTTTGAAATTAAAATTTCAAAACTGTGTCTCGTCTCAAGGATGACACGACTTATTATTTCTGAAAATTTATTGGAGGAGGAGGAACATGGGAGATATTTCAAATTTAGAAGTCTTAGTGAAACAACAAGGGTGCTGCATCTAATTCTGAGTTGACCACCAGCTTCCTTACCTTTCTCCTTTACCTTTTTGTTTTTCTGGGAAAAAATTTGGCGGGGATATGAGAATCAGTCAGATTTATAGTGATATTACATCTATAAATTTACACTCCCCACCTCAGTATCTTTGGACGTTTGTTCTTTCACCATACTTCATGGATCACTTTGATAATATGATAAATGGATGTCTCACATCCATGTTTGGTAAGCTTGACCATCTTCTACCAAAATGCTTGATTTGTTCATTCATTCAACTAAGTGCATACTGCATAGAACACCCTTTTCACTCCAGCCCTCATATATGGACAATATAAGAGATAAAAAGGTACTTATAGGATTCTTCCTAGGCCGAACTTGGTCAAATACCACAACCTCTCCCTCTTTATTCCTCATCTTTAACTGAATCTAGAACATACAAATGAAAGGTTGAACTTTTAGAGAGTTGCTGAAACATAAACGTTCCTACTTCAAATAGTTGTGAAATTAATTGAAAGTACAATTTCAGTATGTTGTTACTATTTTCAGAAAGTGACTAGAGTACTATTAGTTACAGGTTGAACTTTAGGTACTTATCATTGTTAGGCAAGAGCTTCCATGAACAGGCTTCTAGAAAGGATTTCTAGTTAAGATACAAAATTTGAATATGAAGGTTAAGGCCACAACCTTTTTAAAAAAACTGATTTTAGTAGTAATACAGTTGAAAACCTGAAGTATATTAACGAGAGGAGCGAGGATGGTTATTTTGTCCGTATTATAGAAGGAAATTGGGTATAAATATGGTCAAACTCTCATTCTAAGCACATGAGACTCATTGTTGAATTGGTAGGAAAATGTGATAGTTTCACTTCATTTCTAGACTCTTAAGTAGGTTGCTTATTTATTTATCACCAAAGAATAGAGGATATTTTCCATGTATAACATCTATTACCAGTTCCTTACGGCTTACACTTAATGATGGTTATATTTATAGGTGTGGGAAAGAGTTGTTTGCTTCTGAGATTCTCAGACGGTTCCTTCACAACAAGTTTCATCACAACTATTGGGTTTGTATCCTTGACTGTCTCTCTCTTCTGGAGCTGCTACTTAGATTGTGTTTCAGACACCGAAGTACATCTTTTCGAATTATTGGATTACTATTTCAGCAGTTAGTTCTTTTTCCTTTGGCAAGACTATCGTTTTAGTCAAATGATGCAGAAATTTGAGGTGTAACTCTGATAATTGAAGAAGTTTTCAAGAAACTGTGAAAAAGTTATACGCCAATGATCTTTGAATTGTAGCAGGAAAAGATTGTGCTGGAAAAAAAGTAGAAAAAATGTGCTCTCTTGTGCAGGATGATAGATGAACTGTCTAGTTTGGGATCATCATTCTTGAAAACTCTAGTAAATTTAAACCTCATTGCACTGATTACTGCCTCGTCTCAACCTTTTTCCCGGCTTTTATTTTCCTCCTTCTCCTTCATATTTACCGGATTGCTCTGCTTTTACAGAATTGATTTTAAGATAAGAACAATTGAACTTGATGGCAAGCGGATTAAGTTACAAATTTGGGATACAGCTGGTCAGGAGCGTTTCCGCACTATCACAACAGGTATATCCAAACCCAGTGAGTCAAGTGTTGTTGGATTGAAATTTTTTCCTGTCCTAGCCTTTTGCAAGGGTGAAAAGAAACAAAGATAACTAGTTCTGGATCTGCAGATGTCCTAGGATGTTAGCTCCTTGCAACGGTGAAATGAAACAAAGACTTTTTTTGTTGTGTAACTTGTGTTCTAAATAAAAAGAGTTTGGAGCGGCTACATGTAATGGCCACATTGATTTGAAGCTTGTCAATGGTTAATGGTTCCTTTTATCAGGGGGATTGAATAACTTGTATATGCACATACTTCTATTTTTCAAAATGTACTTTACCATATAATTGGGAAGTTTCTCGACGATGGGGATTTAATTGATGCCCTTGGGCTACAAAGGCCTGCACCTGTGCAAGCTACTCTCAGCACTTTGAAGTCTTTGGAATAAAATTTCTAGGGGATTGAATTAAAAGGTCTCTTCAAATGTGAAATTTTCTTTCATTTTCCATTTGTCTCTCAATCAAGTTTGAATTTGGTTGTTCGCAGCGTATTATCGAGGAGCAATGGGGATTCTGCTGGTGTATGATGTCACGGATGAGTCTTCTTTCAATAGTAAATGCTCTCACTAGCTTGCTTCAATGCTCTTTTTTTTGTAACTTTGATTTTTTTCTCATTCATTTTTTTGCTACCTGCTTATATATGTAGTTCTATCCTTTAGCGTGATTTTTGGCTTTTCTTTTGCTGAGAGATGTGATAATTTTGTTTCCCATTTCGAGCTTTAGCTGGTTTTATGGTCTTAAGTTGCAGTTGCATGACCACCTTTTAAAAATTGCTGTTTGATAACCAGATTCAGCATTTGCGAGAGCAGATTTAATATAATTGTTTAATGTTTAACTGAACCATTCAGACATCAGGAACTGGATTCGCAACATAGAGCAGCATGCTTCTGATAATGTCAACAAGATTTTGGTTGGGAACAAGGCTGATATGGATGAAAGCAAAAGGGTAGGTTATTATATTTATCAAAATTGTTACCATTGGAATTTCTTGTCCTCACTTCTTTGATCAATTACTTCTTTTCTGACTCACAAGAGTTTCCATTAGATGTTATTGATATTATTATTCCTTTTTCCTATCTAGGCTGTGCCAACTTCCAAAGGTCAAGCTCTTGCTGATGAATATGGCATTAAGTTCTTTGAAACAGTAAGTCCAATTCTTTCTGATGTAGAAATTGAAAGTTTTTTCGGATGGAGTAAAGTTCGGGTCACTGATAAATGACAATATCTACTGCAGAGTGCAAAGACAAACCTGAATGTGGAAGAAGTTTTCTTTTCAATTGGTAAGGATATCAAGCAAAGGCTTTCAGAATCTGATTCCAAGACTGAGGTACACAGATATTTCCTCCGCTTTTCATTATTCTTTTGTTTCAATGAACTGGAGTTATTAGGACGTGTCTAATTTTGATCACTTCGTCTTGTATATGAATAATGTTCTCTCTGTTCGTGCAGCCTCAGACAATCAGGATCAACCAATCCGATCAAGCAGGAACTGCCGGTCAAGGTGCCCAGAAGTCGTCTTGCTGTGGTTCGTGAACCGAGTTGGCTACTGTTTTCTTGATTGCACTTGGATGTACAAATTGGTGGAGATGAAAAACTGATCCTTGTGAACTTCATTACCATTTATCTGCCATTGTATGGCAAGTTTGGTGTGTCAAAGGCTTTTTCTACTTTATATTTGGAATATATTTGTCATATACAGCTTAATAGCGTTTGTTTGGTTATTGTTCTTTGTTATCTATGTCCTCTTAGGATTTCATCTCCTTTTTCTTTTAAACATGAACCTGTTAGCTTTTGCTTTGATGTAGAAGGTGAAAGAAAAATATAATGCTTGAATTCTAGACTAATAATAGCTACGCTTTAGTCCCGAACAAGTTGTTTTGCCTATGTGAATTGTTACTCATACTTTATTTAAGCTCAACTCATATTATCATCGCACCTAGTGTGTGATGACGGCAGCTAGCATTAGCTTGTGACCTTGCTCACATTGCTAGTCTCAAATCTAGATAAAAAGAGGAGAGTTGCAATAAGTTGACAACCATTAGTGTAAAACTTGTCGATTCATAATAAATTGAGACCAATACGTTGCTGTCTAAGGTGATCGGGTCTTTTTACTCTTAATAATAAGATGTTCCAACTTTTAGTTTTGAGAACGAAAAGATTCTATTAAAGAACATTTCTTACTTTAATAGACCTTGTACAATATAACTTGAATTAATCGATCCCCAAAGTGGCACAAAACACCGGATAGAAAAATTAAAATCAAAAGTAATAATAAAAATTAAATTGAAAATAAAATAGGAAAAAACAAATTGAAAGAGATCTATTTTTTTAAAAATTATAATAATAAAAATAAATAAAGAAATAAAGTGTGATGTGCCTTTGACAAGTATTGGTTTCCAGATCACTCTGTGGCTTAACACGCACAGGAAAAGACAATTTACATGGGGCAGTTTATTTTGAAAAAGATGGATATTGTATAAAAAGAAAAATTAAATTGTTTTTGACTAAGCAAAATAAATTTATAATAATATATAATAAAAAATAATAATCAAACCATAATAAATAAACACCAACACATTACATAAGTCTTCGGTCCCTACCTTTTAACTTAGTGCAAGTAAAAAATTATTCGTATCGAGTATTTATATTTTTAATGAGTTAGAGTCTATCAAAAATAGTGGTTTTGACCAAAAAATTAAATTTGCATACGCTTTATCTTTTGTTGGACTACACAAAATATATTTTATTCATAATAATTAATATTTAAAAAAATTATAATATTTTTTTCTTTTTAACTGTCCAAAAATTATATTTAATTAGGTGAAATATAATATTATAAATTAGGAGAGGTGAATAATTTTGCAGGGAATAATGGTGACTGGTGAGGTTCGAGAAGAGATGAGAAAAGTATTGTTAAAATATCAAGTGCTGATTGCTCAACTTTGAACGTGGCTTCGTCCACTCTCTAGAAAGTCATTATATTCGCTCCGCTCAACCCATAAAACTTCTCAACTCTTCAAGGTATTTTTCTCTTTCCATTCATCAATTTCAATGCTGCTCGTAATTTTCTACAATTCAGTTTAAGCTTTGTTCGATTTCAATTTTATGATTTACTGTTAAATCTGCTTTTTTCAATTTTATTTTTTTGCATTCTTATTTTGGATATTAGAGTTTTAGATCATTTTCGATGCTGTAAATTATGATTCAGTGTAAGCTCTGTTCTATTTGAATTATTTGATTGTGAAGTTTTACTGGAAAATTTGCTTTTTCCAGTAAGTTTTTTTGTATTTTTTTGGAGATTAGAGTTTTAGATCATTTTCAATGTTGCTGGTAAGTTTTTTTAAAAAATAATTATGATTCAGTGTAAGCTCTGTTCGATTTGAATTTTTTGAATTCGAAATTATACTGTAGAATTTGCTTTATCCAGTTAGTTTTGGTCTTCTTTTGGAGATTAGAGTTTTAGATCCTGTATCGTTTGCGTAGCTGTTGAAGGAGGACTGCTGGATCGTTATTTTTTCTGCTTTTATAGGACTGGTGTTTAAAACTTCATCTTATCGCATTCTTATGCTACATAGATTTTCTATGTTCTCATGTATTTTCATTTTCCGGTGATTATTTTAAATGCTGCTTGTAATTTTTTACAAGTCAGTGTAAGCTTTGTTCGAATTGAATGATGAGATTTTGAAATTTTGCTGAAAATCTGCTTTTTCCAGTTGGTTTTTGTCTTTACTGTAAAATCTGTTTTTTTTTTCCAGTTAGGTTTGGTCGTTTGTAGAGATTAGGATTTTCGATCCTTCAGCATTTAAATTGCCTTTGCAGGAAGACTGCTGGGTGGTAAAATTTTGCTTTTATAGGAGTAGTGCTTTAAACTTCTAACTTACCGCATCTAACGTTGCATAGATTTACTATATTCTCTTGTATTTTTGTTTTCAGTTGATTTTTTTCAATGCTGCTCTTAATTTCTTACAGTTCCGTGTAAGCTCCATTCTATTTGAATTATAAGATTTTGAAATTTTACTGTAAAATCTGCTTTTCCGGGTTAGATTTGGTAGTGTTTGGAGATTAGGATTTTCGATCCTTCAGCATTTGAATTGCTTGTGCAGGAAAACTGCTGGATCGTAAAATTTGCTTTTATAGCTGTGGTGCTTAAAACTTTAAATGGTGAAGGGATTTGTTTTCTACTAAAGCTAAACTATCAATCAATTGACTGTCTGAATCCTCTACAAAATTTTCTTTTTTGATAGCCGCGGTTCTTGCATGCACCTTGACTACTTCCATGGTACTTGCTACCTCCCACTAGTACCTGCTCTATCCATAAAGGCTTAGACACATGCGAAGAAATCACCTAGTGTTTTTGCCTCTTCTAAGATTTGAACCTGAGATCTTATACTTATCAATCCAACTCTAAGCCAAACCCTTGGGTGTTGAATCCTGTATAATTATTGTCTTTCATTTGGGCACATTTCATGCTGATCCGTAAAGCTAAACTTTTCAAATAATTCAACCGAGGATACCTCAATCCCAAACTAGTTGGATTGAATGCATGAATCCTCGGTTATCATTTTTCTCTATTCTGGCTTATTTCATTCTCTAAATGCCCAAAGCTGAACTATTTTATCAATCAACCACACCTCAATACTAGACTAGTTGGGGTTGACTGTATGAATCTTCAATAACAATTTTGGGCTATGAGGGCCCATTTATCCTAATACGGCAAACTAGACTGTGGAGGTTACGTACATTCTAGAAATTGATTTTGAATGTTGATTAGTATCTGTCTGTTTGCTGCTGTTCCATTTGAATTATTGATTATTTTATTTCCTGTTATTCTTACTAGGTTATTTCTCAAGGTATAATGATTGTGTGTTGAAGTTTTGGTCGTTGAAGGTTTATTGATACTTTTGAAGACTTTTAAATTCGATTTGAGGGATTGATTTACAGCAATGGCATGGTTTAGAGCTGGGTCTAGTGTGGCAAAGCTTGCCATTAGAAGGGCTGTGTCTCAGGGTGGTTCTTATGTGCCAAGAACTCGCATTATTCCATCACAAAGTAGATATTTTCATACCACAGTTGTCAGGCCAAAAGCGCAAGCTGCACCAGTCCCGAGGCCTGTACCACTTTCTAAGTTGACTGATAGCTTCTTAGATGGCACTAGCAGTGTCTACCTTGAAGAGCTTCAGCGTGCTTGGGAGCAAGATCCAAGTAGTGTAGATGAATCTTGGGACAACTTTTTCAGGAATTTTACTGGCCTAGCTGCCACATCACCTGGGATTTCTGGCCAAACAATTCAAGAAAGCATGAATCTTCTGTTGCTTGTGAGAGCTTATCAGGTTAATGGTCATTTAAAAGCCAAATTGGACCCATTGGATTTGGAGGAGAGGGATATCCCCGATGTTTTGGATCCAGTATCATATGGGTTCACTGAAGCTGATCTGGACCGAGAGTTCTTCCTTGGTGTTTGGAGGATGGCTGGTTTCTTGTCTGAGAATCGCCCCGTGCAAACCTTGAGGGCGATTTTGACAAGGCTTGAGCAGGCTTATTGTGGCAGCATTGGTTTTGAGTACATGCACATTTCTGATCATGATAAATGTAATTGGTTGAGAGAACGAATTGAAACTCCTACACCGAGGGAGTACAACCGCGAACGACGTGAAGTTATTCTTGACCGGTTGATGTGGAGTACTCAGTTTGAGAACTTCTTAGCCACCAAGTGGGTGGCAGCCAAGAGATTTGGGCTTGAAGGTTGTGAGACTTTGATTCCTGGCATGAAGGAGATGTTTGACAGATCAGCAGATCTGGGAGTTGAGAGCATAGTAATTGGGATGCCACATAGAGGTAGATTAAATGTTTTAGGTAATGTTGTTCGAAAGCCACTAAGGCAAATTTTTAGTGAGTTCACCGGTGGTACAAAACCTGCGGATGGAGCTGGTTATGTGGGAACTGGTGATGTCAAGTATCACTTGGGAACTTCTTATGATCGCCCTACTAGGGGTGGTAAGAGAATTCATCTATCATTAGTTGCAAATCCAAGTCACTTGGAAGCTGTGGACCCAGTTGTTATTGGAAAAACTAGAGCAAAGCAATATTATTCTAATGATGTGGATAGAACAAAGAATATGGGTATTTTGCTCCATGGTGATGGTAGCTTTGCTGGACAAGGTGTTGTTTATGAGACATTGCATTTAAGTGCTCTTCCAAATTACACAACTGGTGGAACCATTCACATTGTAGTGAATAATCAAGTGGCCTTTACGACTGATCCAAAGGCTGGAAGATCTTCTCAATACTGCACTGATGTTGCCAAGGCTTTGAGTGCTCCAATTTTCCATGTCAATGGTGATGATGTCGAGGGAGTTGTTCATGCCTGTGAACTTGCTGCAGAATGGCGCCAGACATTCCACTCAGATGTTGTGGTTGATATTGTCTGTTATCGTCGATTTGGTCACAATGAGATTGATGAACCATCCTTCACCCAGCCCAAGATGTATCAGGTTAGTTTATCTTGAAGTTCCTTGTGCTTTATGCAGAGTAATATTATCTTCCGGTTTTTCGGCTGAAGTTACTCATTTACCTTCCAGTTTTAAGTTATAACTGATGCAATTGAACAGTATAAATATGTTTACCTTCTCTGGGATCCAACTGGGCTTCTTCTGTTCCTTTTGACTGCAGTCATAGCATAATATTTTGTTCTCAATGGTTGTTACAGGTCATCAGAAATCATCCTTCTTCATTGGAGATCTATCAAAACAAACTCCTACAATATGGTCAGGTGACAAAAGATGATGTGGAAAGAATACATAACAAGATCAATACAATCCTTAATGAGGAGTTTGTTGCTAGTAAAGACTATGTCCCTCAAAAAAGAGATTGGCTTTCAGCCTTTTGGTCTGGATTTAAGTCACCTGCACAGCTTTCACGTGTTCGAAACACTGGGTATGGCTATTACTTTTCATCTTTCTGTAACTAGTGTAATTTGAACCTTGAATTATGAGACTCAAATTAAAAACACTGGTTTGCAGTGTCAAACCTGAGATCTTGAAGGATGTCGGGAAAGCAATCACCTCCCTTCCAGACGATTTTAAGCCTCACAGAGCAGTAAAAAGGATTTTTGATGACCGTAAGAAAATGATTGAGACAGGGGAGGGCGTTGACTGGGCAGTGGGAGAAGCTCTTGCTTTTGCAACATTGCTTGTGGAAGGAAATCATGTTAGGTTGAGTGGTCAGGATGTTGAGAGAGGTACTTTCAGTCACAGACATTCTGTTATTCATGATCAGGAGACAGGGGCAAAGTACTGTCCTCTTGATCATGTTATGATGAACCAAAATGAAGAGATGTTCACCGTGAGTAACAGGTATATTCTGATGGTTGTTTGATTCATATCAGTGCTTGCAGTGTTTTATCATCGTTTATGTCAATTTCTATCTGGATATTTGTCTATGAATTCGAATTTTTAGTTTCTATTTGATCCTGCTGATTGTATCTAGTTGTGGTGGGTAGATTGCCTCACTTTGTCTGTTGCGAAAACAGAAGTGCTTTTGGATGCTTATGAGACTATACTGCAACTGATCTTTGATGTCATTGCAATTTTTTTTTTTTTGAAAATGGTAATTGTTTCTATTTCAGTAGAACAGTACAACCTTTACTGAAATCCGTATTTACACAGGGAACTCTAATAATACCGACCTATCCCTATAATGAGTCTAAGACATCAATGATAGAGACGGTATCATTAGAGTAAATTTGATGACACCAAAATGTCATTGCAAATTTTTTATCTGCCTAAGAACTTGATGAACAGTTGTAAGTGTTCAGAATGTTTCAATTCGTGCATTTGTACTGAAGTACTTAACCTTTTGGAAATGACCTAACGATATATGTCTTTACCTTCTGAGCTCCAGTGCGTTGAAGGTTAAAAGTGCAAAAATGCACCAACACCTGTTGCGCCTTAAAGCGATCTAAGATTTAGTGTGAATAGAGGCGGAGATTGAAGACATCTCCTATAAACATGCAAATACAGACAAATATACATGTGGATATATGTTATGCTTGAAACATATATAAATTATCCTGAAATATGAATAATTTATTTTTCATATCAGAAAAGTGTAGAAAATTCATTTATAGAAAAGTAAAGCAATGTCATAGCAGTCTTTTGGATTCCTTCCACTGATTTTATTACTTAACTTTCTCACTCAATGTTTGCATGCTTTATTTCCACCTTTAATTGTTTTCCCATGATAAAGTCACTTAGTAGCTTCTGTAGAATCCTTTAACTGATTATATTTCCAGTCAGGGTCTTTTTTCTTGAGGTTTCCTTGGGACAACTCCTCTACCAGTCTTATTTATAAAGACTACATAAAATCAGAGAGAAGGGATCGAAGCCCAGCTTTTGCTCCCTCTTTCTTATAGAAAAGGCTTCCCTTCCCATTGTTGTAGTGACTTATAGGACTTCCATCAATTCAGTCTATTTGGTTCTTGAGATGGTCGTCACTCCTCCTAGGACTGAAATAATAATCCTTGGCTGATGGGTTCACATTCATCCTGATTATCATCCGATACTGTTAACCAATAGTCGTCCATTTAATGGCATACTCTCAATAGTCAATTCGTTTATTTTCTTCATATTGCACGCTTGAACTATTTGTTATATAAGATTTGAGTAACTACTAACTAATGCGAAGTGCCTATGAATTGATTCATTATTGCAGCCATTAGTGTCAATATATAGGGTGTTAAGGATGTATTTAAGATTGGTCTTCCTTAAGGTAGTTGCATTCATTACCTACTCAAAAAAAGATATCTGCAATCATTTTAGCACAAGATCTTAATAGGATAGAACCGATAGAGCACTGAATCTGCGGGGTCTAGCATATTAGTAGTTCAATTATACCTTTCTCGGCCTTTTGGCAAGATCTGAGTTGAACCTATGTGTATATAATATTACATTGGTATCTAAAAAAGGCCAGCACATAAATTATAAAGTAATTTCAATCGATATTTTGAAAATGAAGCATGTAAGCATATAACATTCAAAAGTAGAACAAGGGAATGCAGAGGATCTAAGAACATAGTGATTAGTAGACTAACAGAACTAAAAATAGAATTGACCGAAAAACTAAACAAATCCTACAAAGCTTCTCATTAGCAAAATTCTGTTTGTACTAGGAATTCCACAAGCTTATTTTTTGTACAACAACCAAAAATAAATAAGTACTAACATGTTAGGATAATTAGATTATTCTTAAATCATTCAATTATACATTTTGAATGCCGACCCTAATTTGTTTAGGACTGAGGCGTAGTTGTTGTTTATGCATTTTATGGTTGTCTCAAATTGCCTGATATAAGGGCTGTAATATATGACTCTTATGTATTGACCTTGTACTTCTGTGCAGTTCTCTTTCAGAGTTTGGTGTTCTTGGATTTGAACTGGGTTATTCCATGGAAAATCCAAATTCTTTGGTTCTTTGGGAAGCCCAATTTGGTGATTTCGCCAACGGGGCTCAAGTAATATTTGACCAGTTCTTGAGCAGTGGAGAGGCCAAGTGGTTGCGCCAGAGTGGGTTGGTTGTGCTTCTACCGCATGGTTATGATGGCCAGGGCCCTGAGCATTCCAGTGCACGTTTGGAACGTTTCCTCCAGGTACTATAGCTAATTTCCATTTCAATAAAGGGAATCACTTCTTATTTAAAGACTTCCTCCTTCCTCTTTGGTTAAGGAGCATTAGCCCAGTCACATGAAATGAATATTATTTGACATGCTAACATTCTCTGAGAAAGAAAAAAGATCAAAATGCAACAGGTCTAGGGCATGTGAATATAATGAAAGCAAGCATTCCGTGATGCATACTAGATAGTAATAAGGTCCAAGTACATATACCACACCAAATTTGATGCATTTTGTATCCTTTAATCCTAGACAGTTTTGAAGAGCATTGTGTTTCGGTCTAACCTTCTTTATGGAATTGTTGCATCTTGCACTGTTTGGTTACGAGATCTTTATCTGTCTTTTGCTAGTGATTAGCTATATGTTACTATGTTATTTAACCATATGATACAATTTCAATTAGCCACATGGTGGAAAATGATGTTTGGGTTCTGTATATCTTCTCCTCCAAAAGCAGGAAAGATCACCATTAATGAACTTGTGTTGCTTTGATAGTTCTAAAATATATTGTTACTTCTGTCCAATGCTTAATGTTACACAATGATTTTTCATTGCAGATGAGTGATGATAACCCCTATGCCATTCCGGACATGGAACCTACATTAAGGAAACAGATTCAGGAATGTAACTGGCAGGTGGTGAATGTGACAACTCCTGCAAATTATTTCCATGTTCTCAGGCGTCAGGTATGTCGGATTGCAAGTTTTTTTAAATTTTTTGAGCTCATACACATTTGTTTTTCTCATGAATTATTGCCACCTTCTCAGATTCACAGAGATTTCCGTAAACCTCTCATTGTAATGTCTCCAAAGAACTTGCTTCGTCACAAGGACTGCAAGTCAAACCTATCTGAGTTTGATGATGTCCAAGGCCACCCTGGTTTTGACAAACAAGGCACCAGGTTTAAGCGCTTAATAAAAGATCAGAACGATCACTCAGATCTTGAAGAGGGTATCCGACGCCTGGTCCTTTGCTCTGGAAAGGTGGGTTAGTTTGTCGTATACTTGTATTTCCTCTTAAGTTTGTCGATGTTCATGTCGGACACATATAGTTGATTCATTTAGCAGGTATAGATGCAGACTGCATGACAGAAGTTAGATGGACAAAGTTTAAAAAAATTTAGTGGTTGACTTGTTTCACTCATTTTTTTTTAATAAAAGACTTTTAATGGATGTCCCTGAAGGGACTGATGTGCTTTTGTTTGTTCACTGTTCATTTGTGCTCACAAGTTGCTAGCATTGAAGTATACTTTCATGACTTCTCCCAGGTCTACTATGAGCTTGATGAGGAGAGAAAGAAAGTTGAAGGGAAAGACGTTGCAATCTGTCGGGTGGAACAACTTTGTCCTTTCCCATATGACCTCGTTCAACGTGAACTGAAGCGATATCCAAGTATGTTCTCTGAAATAGTCTTAAAACATTCAGATTGCTAGTGTAATGTAACCTGTAATACTTAGTGAAGCTTATTTGACATCATTTAATTGTCATGTTACCAGATGCGGAGATTGTTTGGTGCCAAGAAGAGCCAATGAACATGGGTGCATACCAGTACATTGCACCACGTCTTTCTACTGCGATGAAAGCACTGGACAGAGGTAACATAGATGACATAAAATATGTCGGCCGTGCTCCTTCTGCTGCCACAGCTACTGGTTTCTACCAGGTTCACGTGAAAGAACAGACCGAGCTTGTCCAGAAAGCCTTGCAACAGGATCCAATTAGTTCTCCAGTCTGAAGCTGAGGCTCTGTTGTATTCTTTGCACAAAGTACCAAGATTGATGCTGAAATAAATCTTTCAACTCCACACCAGTATTTTGAGGGTGGAAGTTCTGATTCTTTGGGGAACAGGGAAATATTATTTGTCCTCCTTTTTTTAACTTAGACTTGTACAAATAAAATGTCAAAAACAAGTCTCTGTTCCTCCCTTTTTTATTCTTCCAAGAGAATGAAGTTCATGATTGGTTTCAGAAAGTTTGCATACAACCTACCCCCACTAGAACCCTAACTCGTGGAACCATACGGGATATGTTGTTGTCCTTGTTATGTTTTATTTCAGACTTCACTTATGGAATCACACGGGATATGTTGTATTTCACTCCAGTTTATCATTGAAAGAAAAAAAAAAGAATGAATGCTATCCTTGTTCTTCTTTAATTTGTATATCTTTTTTCAATTGCTTGTTAGTATCTCCAAAGCTTGTATAATCTAATGTTTGTCACTACTCATAAAAGATGATATTTTTTTCTCTTTTCCTTTTTGTCAGTTGAAGCATATGATGCGCAACAGTAGTAGTGTAAAAGGGTATGCAGAGGCGGAACTAAGGTTACGAGTTTGGGGGTTATAAATCAATTTTGTTTGGGGGTTTACATGTTAATATACATATATTTATTTACTTTTCTAATACAAATATAAGATTTATGAAAAAGCTAATGGGTTTGTCCAAATCCATGAACCCCATCTAGCTCCGCCTTTGGAAGTTAGTCACCTTTCTCCAATTACAACATGGTGGAAAAAAAGTGATAACTTAGGTGTGTTTGATTTGGGGGTTCCAACACATGTCTTTATTCCATTCCTGTAGCCCCATCCCTACCACCCACATACTCTATCTTTACGTCATGTAATATTCATTTAGATTATACACAAATATTTTTAGAATAATATTTTCTGTATTCTTAACTTTTGGTAAATTCCTTTTTATTGATTTTTGAAATATTAATAACAATACAATAATAGATTAGACTTATAATTTATGATAATTCATAATTTGATAAAAAATCCTATATGATATCTTCCACTATAGAGTACAATATAATGATATATTTACATTGTCCGATCATATAATAGGTAATTGTGCGCTTGAAAAACACGGATATCATACAAGTGTTCAACAAAGCTAAAGAGTTTGAGGAATATGAAACTTATCCGAAATATGTTATCTTATTTGTTTTGTCTTTTTTGAAAGAATCATTAATTTATTAAGCTTTAGTTAGGTGAGGGAATATTCAAGAAAATTTCATAAATAGCAAAGAGATTAAATTTACTTACGTTTTATAGCTACAATTTGATTAGTTACGCTTCATAGCTATAGTTTCGTTTGCCATGAGTATTTTTATTTGTATATTTCGCTTGTCAATATACAACTATGATAAGTATATACAAATTTTGTATTTATACATTTATGATTTTTTCAGAACTCCGTTTGTATGTTTAGCTTGCCATATGAATTTTTCAACTCAATTGGTATATTTCTTTGTCAATATACAAACACGATAATTTACTTTGATTTTTTCATAACTTATACAAATGAAACGTATCAACAAATCGTATACAAATAGTTAGGGTAAGATATACAAAATCTTGATATATACAATTAGGAACCGAATTATACAAATTCTGATTTTATACCATTAGGAACCGAATAGCAAAATTTAAGAAACTGTAACCGCTAATCATAAATATCCGAAACTCTAGCTATAAAGCGTAATGTACTATAAATGTTTACCATTTTGTGTATCCTAAATAGTATCCTCTCGAATTATTAGGGTAACTTTTCGAAGAATTTGCAATCGATAGCTTTAAAAGCACGTGCAATACAATAAGCTCAATTGAGAAAATATTGACGTAAGGATTCAATTTCTAATCTCTCTTATGGAATATCACCTTTTGTATCAACTCAGTTATCCTTATCGTAACTTTTTCTTAATAAGCATTAATTTACATTAATTATGTAATTTTTTATACCATTATTGCATACAACTTTTTACGTTCAAAAGCAATAACTTAGTCACACCACACATGTAAAACCTATGGGGGGAACAAATAGAATTGCATCTCTATTCGCAGCGTCACTTATTAAGGATAAATAAGATAAACTATATTGTCATGAAAGGATGAGGTGTATGCCATTTACACTAAAAAAAATTAATAATTTGGAATTCATCTTTAATTTCTAGCCCTACGTTTTCTATATTTTTTTTGGTTGGATTCGATATTGAAAAGTGCTTTTTTTCTATATCCGTTTTGGGCATGACTAATTTAAATTTACCTCATAAAGTTTTATTTCAAGAGGTAAAACGCTTTCAACAATTTTATATTGAGGGCTTCAGAGATCAAAAATGAAAAAATACTTTCGACTTCACTATAATCTTTGATAAGATATTCCTGCCCATATTACATTGCTTGAACTATATATAAAAGTAAACTTAGAATTTAGTATATTGAGAGTTATTGTAATTTATTATATTTGTATATCATTTTTAAATAGAAGGAATTATTCTAAACAGCCGTCCGTTAATTGCTAATTCATATATAATATATGTATAACTAATATATAATCTATGTATACTAACTAAGAAAAGGAAATAGTGAATCCGATCGACTATTTATTTGTGTAAACATTGCATATGATCAGTGAGCCATTACAAGTGTCCGGTTAGATCTACCAATAATTATACAATGTATTATGTATCCAATCACAAAGAATAGTAGTGAGTGGATTAATTAGTAATTTCTGACCTATATATCAACTTTAAATATTAAATTTATTTGAATAAATAATTAAAATTCTGAATAAACAATTTATCAATCTATTGTCATATTTTATTTTAACTTGTAAATAAATTTCAACTTTGAATATTCTAAGATTGTGATGGTTTTAACTTTTAAGATATTGTTTTTAAGGCGGTATTAGTCTA
Source organism: Solanum stenotomum (assembly GCF_019186545.1). Lineage (NCBI taxonomy): Eukaryota > Viridiplantae > Streptophyta > Magnoliopsida > Solanales > Solanaceae > Solanum > Solanum stenotomum. Next base: position 63,674,506 of record NC_064283.1, read on the forward strand.
TTATTATTATTATTTTTTTTTTTTATATTTGGTGTTTGGTATTGAAGCCTGATTAAGTTTAAATTGTATGTTGTTAGGCTAATTTTTAGGGCAGTGCTTCCAACATAACTTTTTCCATTTTCATGGTTCAAATTCCAGACTTTTGATTAAGAATATGGAGGAATTTCAATTATCCCATCAACTCACGTTAATATTGCCTATTATACATATGCATATTATTTTTGAGAAAGTACTATTTACACACATACATTTCTTGTTTTCCCAAGCAGCATCGCATGATCGATAGCCCCACTAAAAGGGTAAAAACTTATTCGCATCGATTAGATATTTATATCAAATTATATTAACTTATTAGATTTAAGCGATTTAACGAGCTAAGAATATATATAAACTAATTATGATCGAAAGAAAAAAAATCTGTGCATAAATACACGTTATGCATTTGTTGATTTAGTATAATTCTGTACGACTATATTTTTACCTCTAAAAAATGTCTCCGTCATGACGGAGCTAGACGATGGAAGGGGGTTCGCTTTCAAGAAAAAATTACATTACAAGGTTAATTTTTTTAAGGGATAAGGTACAAATAGCCCTAGACTATAATTAAAATCTCAGAGACACACCTTAACGAAACTAAGGTTCTATTACCCTCATGAACCCATTTTTATGTAATTTTGTACACCTTTTTGACTTACGTGGCATTCAAGTATCTCCCACGCGCATTAACTGCATAGAGTCACGGAATGTGCCACGTAAACCAAAAAGTGTACAAAATTACCAAAAAAAAAAAGAGTTCGAGGGGGTAATAGAACCTTAGTTTGGGTAAGGTGTGTCTCTGAGATTTCGGTCATAGTCTAGATGAGTACTTGTACCTTATTGTTTTAATGTATACTGTTGATATGTTTTGAAATTCTAGATAAAAATTTTGGCTTCGCTACTGATCTTCGATAGATGCTCTAGTGGTGCTTTCACAATGGGATATAGGCATCTGGTTTCAAGAATCCCAGCAAATGTCAAATTGCAGTGAGTGCCTAAGTGAAAGGGATCTGACTAGGAACTCCAAGATGATATGATGACTCAAAATTATTTATGTTGTTTGCCCACAGCTATTATATGCTCAAACTGTTACATTAATTTGTGTGTTATGTTGGATGATGTCTCTCTATTGATGAATATATAAAGTACATAATTTATTTTTTAGTTTCGTATTTGGTGTTCAATATTTATTTTAGGATTCTGAGTGTGTTGAACTTTCAATTATCAAAATTGTTTTTATTTTAAGGACTTGAACACGAGACCTCCTTAAAACATTTGGAGCCCATTTCGAATGCTTCTATGATCTTGGAAGTTTGTACGTTTTTTGGTTTTCACACTGCTAGTTAGAGGCGGATCAAGAATTTAAGTTTTATGAGTTAAATTCTTAAAGTTTTTAGCATTTATCTATTTGTATTTCTAAATTTATGGGTTCATCATACTTATTATTTATTACATGCTTTGCGTGAGTGTATATGAACTCGTTGTCACTACTAGATCTATATCCACTGCTGCATCTAGTGTTTGATATTCGTATTGAGATTCGATTAATTCAAATTTATACCATCTAAGACTCATTAAAAAAAAAAAAACACTTAATTTTTTTTATATTCAAAACTCCAACCCAAAATCTCTCATTAAAATTATAAATTTTTTTTATTTATCCTATCACAAGTCACAACTATAGTAAATTTTCCTCTTTTATCTCATCATAACAAGATAATATCAAAAATTGTACATCCTATGTAAAAGCACTTACCTAACGAACTAATATAAGACAATCCATTATTCTCCCCCTTATCTTTGTGATCATGGTTTACATAGTCAGCTTTTTTTAATATATAAATTAAAAAAAAAAATTCAAAATTTAAAATTTATAAATTCAAATTTAAAATTCTAACATAGTTTGATTTATCAAGTTTAAAATCGATTATTTGTTCTCGCTTAATAAACTCCTTAACGAGTTAATTTTATGTAAGATGGCATAACTTTGTTTACTATAATAGTAAATTTACAAACTTATTTTTTTTCATTAAAATGATTGGACTTTATTCACTGTAATAGTAAAGTTGCAAAAATACTTCACCTGCAACAACGATAAAGTCACTAAATTATTTTTATCAAATTAAAGCAACTTAATTTTACTCAATTTCTTTATATATACGCATATAGAGTTAAAACTTGAAATTCCCTCTAGAAAGTACCAAAAGATCTCTTCAATAAATACTTCAAAATTGCTTAGTAATTATTCACTTTTCTCATGTAAAAAATGCAAGTATACTACAAAAAATCAACATGATGATGACACAATCTTTTTATATCTCCAATAAGTATACATTTTATTTTTATTTTTATAATCTTCTTAAAATTAATAGTATTTAAATTCTAATTTTAGTTTTTATACTATGACTCTCTATTTAATTTGCAATTATTTGAAATGACATTTTTCGTCTCATTTACTTATATTCACAATTTTTCATAATTATTAGTCTTTTCAAAGTTCAATTATGCAATTACGTTAAACTTGTAATATTATTTCATATTTGAGAATTACTCATCATGTTCTAATTTATGACCGTGTTCAAATTTCGATAATTAGCCTTTTTTATTTTCACTGTGAACTCGGACATAAAATTCTTAAATTTCTTGAAATAAAATTTATATGTAAAAATTACTATAAAATTATAACAATTGACAACTCAAAATATAAGAAAAAATCACAATAAAAAACTCATTTTAACTCTTGAGGTTAAAAGGTTCCAAATTCCACATATATTATAATGGAGGACTAATGTACTTCTAAAATGAGTCTAAATATAATATACTTTAATCAAAGGAATCAAATACACATATTTTAATTTAATTTTAATTAATTAATAGAATGTTAAATATGTTAAGTTATACCTTAAAAGGATCAAAATCAAATAAAACATAATTATTTTATTGATGATGCATATGATAAAACCCATAAAGCATTATTCTGATTTGCAGTTTCTAATATTCTAAAGAATTTAATCCAATCTTAGTGTCCACTTAAATGAACATGTTTGCTTAGTGAATGTAATTAATAAAAATATTTTTATGTTTTATTATATATATATATATATATTTTATGTTGAAACTACCACCTGTTTTTTCTTTCCCCATTGTTTTTCAGTAACAAAAAAAAAGTTTTTGTTTTCTAATTTAGTGTCACATTTGCATGCACAAGTGAAAAGTGCCAATTGATCTTGTAAAAGCAAGAATCTTAACATTCTAAATTGTAATAGGTATTATTAGACGTATGAATTTATGTGATACACTTTTTTAAATCAATTAAAAAAGTATTGCTTTTTTTTTTTTGAAAATTATGTAATAATTTTGGCTATTCTATTCTTATTCATAATTAATGACATGACTGGCTATGACCAACTTGAAAATAAAAGTTTATGTTACTTAAAAAAAGAAAAGAAAATTCCAATGAACGTTTCAATAGGAAATATAAGATTTCTAATGAAAAATGTTAAAGAAATAATTTTTAAGTTTAACTCAGCCTAAAAAATAAGTTCAAAATATTAGGATCGTTCAAACCATGTTTAAGAGACCACCCACTCCATAAATCATACGTGTGTGACTCTTCTCAAAAAATCTGTCAAAAATATTTCTGACAAGAAACTTTTTGATGGATCTTTCAAAATTCTATCGAAAATTCATATTTTTTTAAAAAGTAGTACTGTCATATATTTATAAGAAGAGAGAAAACAAAAGAACATGCAAAAACATAATGTCGATACTTTATATATACTTAACTGACATGTTGAAAGATTCCTTTAATTTCTTAAATTTCATATTTCAATCGAACACCTCCACAATTAATTTAAATAAAACGCAACAAATACTTGTTCTTGAATTCACAGATATAAAAAGTTGTCTTAGAGAAATATATAGAAGTTTGTTAGAAAGCATTTTCATAAAACTCCTTTTAATAGTGAAAAGTTTGTTTAGAGAAGTGTTTAAATGAACACTCCCATTATACGTAATAAAATAAGATAGTGGAATCCATAGGTAATTAAAGGATGTGTCTAGTATGAAAAAAAAAACATTTCCAATTTTTTTTTCATATTTTGGTCAAAATTTTTAGAGAATATTTTTTCTAGAAAAATTAATTTCTCAAAAATAAAAAAATAACCTTCTGATCAGCGGTGGTAGGTATTTCTCGGGGCGTATTCCAATTTTTCACCAAGGGAAGCGATTGCAGCGAAGAATCTGAAACGAAGCACTTCGTTTATTGCGAATTTAAAATTTTCACCAAGGAGGTTCGAAAAATAGTGCCTAAAATCTAAACTTGGAACATCACGGTAAATTTTAAACCCCCTAAACTACTGAATCACCTGCTTGTCTTATGTTTAGGACATTTAAATTTATATATACATACCAACATGGGTTGTGGTGCACTGGTGGGAGTGCTTCACCCTTAACCAGAGGTTTCGGGTTTGAGCCCTGGGTATGGAGAAAATCCTATTGGGAGCGCCACCACCCCCGAATGGACCTTGCAGAGCGCGATCCGGATTTAGTCGGAGCTCTAATGTGAGCTCCAGACACCGGTTGGGAAACCAAAAAAAATAATCTATATATACATAAACAATTTTTTAAAATATGATCTTATACATACAATATAATTTTTTGTCGAGGGGGTTCATGTGAACACCCTCGTGCCTTCCTAGATCCGCCCTTAATTATATATCGATAATATTTTTTCAGTTACGTATCAAACACAAGAAAATAAATAAACCCCGATTTTTTTTTGGAAAATATTTTCCTACCTACCAAGCACACCTAAATTGGATGACACATAGACGTGTGCCTAAATCACTTTAACATTTCTTGTACCCTATAAATATACTACTCAAGTGAGAAGTTTGTTATAAATTACACAAAGCAATTAAAACAATATAAGCATTTCTTCATCAATCAATCATATAGTTTTTTTAATTAGAAAAATAATGTCATCAAATTCAAAAGAATGTTTAATGAAGAATTTAAAGAGATCAAAGCCATATTTGGCTGTAATTTTCTTGCAATTTGGATTTGGAGGGTCAGCCATAATAGCTAAAACTGCATTAAATAATGGGATGAGCCATTATACTTTTGCTGTCTATAGAAATCTCTTTGCTGCTGTTGTATTTGCTCCTTTTGCTGCTCTTCTTGAAAGGTAATAATCTTTAATTTAGTNCCCCCCCCCCCCCCCCAAAACTTAAACACGAAGCAGTGACGGATTCAAAATTTAGATACTATGTTGTTTTGGGTAGGGGAGGAGGTGTGGAGCTATGCTAATTAGTTATGTACCTAGCCATATTATTGAACACTCTTCGTTGAAAAATTATGAATATATGTATACTTAGAAGTCGTGTGATCGGTTGAATAACATTATTCGTTGGAAAATAATAATTTGTGTATATAGGTGGAAATATTACTTTTTTTTTCTTTTTCATATATATTAAATTTTGAAAACCCCTTATTAATTTTTTTTGGCTTCGCCAATGGTCTTGAGTTGAAAGATCGCGATATATACACACGTACTAATTATAAAAATAAATCAGTGACGAATTTAAAATTTGGATATGCATGTGTGTTTTGAGCAAGGGGCTAAATACTCGTAACGAAGGGCTTGTTGGAAAATAATACTACAAGTATATAAGTCAAATATTACTTTTTATATGTACTTATTAAATCTCGAATAACTCTAATGTTTTTACTGACTTCGCCACTTATATATTAGTTTATTTAGATGGAGTATTTGGTTTAATTAATCAATTTCATCTCTTGTTGTTTTTTTAACATATATACAGGAAAATAAGGCCCAAAATGACTCTATCCATCTTCTGGAAGATTATGTTGCTGGGCTTATTGGAGTAAATATCCCTGATATACACTATCAATATACATAATTATTTTTTCTTGATTTAATTTAATATTTTGATCTAAGATTTTTTTAAATTAAATTATTTTTTTGCAGGCCTGTTATAGACCAAAATTTATATTATGCAGGGATGAAATATACCACTGCTACTTTTGCAACTGCAATGTGTAATGTTCTTCCAGCCATCACCTTTTTATTAGCCTGGATACTAAGGTAATTAATCAATAGGCTATTTTTGCAAATTAATTAGTTTGTCACGTGATAGATACTAAAAAAAATAATTAAAAAGAAAGTACTTTGTCCCTATCAAATTAAAAAAAAAAAAAAAAAAAAAATAAAAAATAAAAATAAAATATATATATATATATATATATATATATATATATGTAGGTTTGTGGATCAGGTCATTTCCAATGTTATGGGATAATTTTATTACTATTATTTATTTATTTTTTAAAAAATGATAGTGCAAAAGTATTTTTTTTCAGTTATCAAGTCGTCCGTGGCACAACTAAAAATTTATATAAGAGAATTCAAAAATATCATGTTTAGCTAAGATCTAGCTAAGTTAATCTGTTTTTCTCTTAAACTTTATGCTCAATCAATATGACATATAAACTAGAACAATGAAAATACACAAACTCATGTGTACTACCGGTCTTACTGTTAAATGTTACTATATAATATTATACTGTCAGTGAATATGAGTTAATTCTCGAGAAATGATGGATAGATTTTATTGTAGGCTTGAAAATGTGAATGTATGGAAAGTAGGTAGCCAAGCAAAAATAATTGGGACAATAATAACACTTGGAGGTGCAACAATTATGACCCTTGTTGGAGGCCCAACAATTGGATTGCCATGGACCAAACATCATAACAATGTTCCTACTACTACTAATGTTGTTTCTCCCAATGAACTCAATCCTCTTAAAGGTGCCATCTTCATTACTGCTGGTTGTTTCTGTTGGGCCTTCTTCTACAATCTTCAGGTAATGCTCTCGTAAAGTTACTGTCATGTGATTAAGAGGTTACATGTCTGACTTGTGAAAACAGTCTCTTGGAGAAAATGCACAAGGCTATGTACAATATAATAGACCTTTGTGGTTTGATTCTGACCTGATCCTGTGCATGACGGACAATTCAATTTTTATATTTCTATTAACTTTATAGTTATTAAGGGTATTTTCGTAAGAAAACAATTTATTCTTAGAAATTATGCACTGTGTGTTGTTTTTTAACATAACAAACCAAACATTCACTAAGAAATAATACCAGAATAAAAAAATCTCAGCAGAATTAATCTCATCATTAAATATCTTCAAAACAAACAATATAAAGCTACTGGCATGTGATCAGAAGGTTAAGAGTTCGAACTCTGAAGACAGTCTCTTGCAGAAATGCAAGATATATAAGGCTACATATAATATAGATCCTTATGTTCCGACCCTTTCCTAGATCCCGTGCATAGCAAATAATTCGATTTTTTAAATATTTCTTCAGTATAATAATATTTTTTATTTTAACAGGCAATTACATTGAAGAATTATCAAGCAGGAATGTCACTTACTTCTTTAATATGTATGTCTGGGACTCTACAAGGCACTGCACTAACTCTTTTGGTTCAAAGGGGCAATTTTGGAATTTGGTCTATTCACTGGGGCTCCAGTTTATTCTATGCATCACTTTACTGTGTAAGTCTAAAAAAAAATCTTAATTAATTCTCTTTTTTAAATTATATTTACTAAGTTTTAAGTTATATATATAAATATATATCGTTAGTGTAAGAAATGTTAATACAAATTTTACTTTTAAAAAGATTTATCTGTAGATCTCTTTCGAATGATTTAATAATGTATTTTTTTATTTTTATCATAACGATATATATATAACTTAAACTCGTACGGTATTATTGATGCAGGGAATTGTTAATTCAGGGATTGGCTATTATGTTTCTGGATTAATAATGAATGAGAAAGGACCAGTTTTTGTGACAGCTTTTAATCCTCTAAATATGGTTATTGTTGCAATTTTGGGTTCATTTATTTTATCTGAGCAGCTCAACATGGGAAGGTAATTTAAATACTTATTTCCCTATTTATTTTTTATTTTTATAAATTTAAATTATATATACCAATATAAAAAAAATGTTTGTTTAATGTTACTAGATATTATTTCAATTATTAGTACAAAGTGAAGTTATTCTAATTTTTTTTTTTTGCTGATTTTAATTAATGTAGGGTTGTGGGAGCTGCTGTAATTGTTGTTGGATTATACCTAGTAATATGGGGTACTAGCAAGGACAAAATTTCAACAAAAATAGTGAGAACCAATATTGAAAATGTTGAATCAAATAATGATAAAGAATTAGCAGAGATTAAATCTTCAAACCAGTTAGTGATTGGAGATGAATCTGTTTAATTAAGAGAAGATTAAAAAAAGTTATGGATTTATGGTTATGTCTTAATTGGTACAAGCTTGAGGGTTTAATGTTTATTCACATTAATATGTAACTCAAGGATGTGACATATTTTAAGTGTTAATTTAGCTATGTAATTGATGCTTAAAAATATGCGCAGCAACTTTTTGCAAGATTTGAAGTATCTATTAAATAAGAGCATTGTACCATTTCTTTAGGTACTTAATTGAGTTTATTATAATTTGAATGTCTAAATATAATTTATTGCAAAATCATACTCTGTTGATAGTGTCCTTATCCCTTAATCATCAAGCTATCCTCGGATTCTTAACTGAGATTGCAAAGCCATAATAATGATATCTAAATCAACTTACGTACACTTCAACCTATTTTGCGAGATACCTTCTACCTACTATTCTATTTCCCTTTGTCATTTAGATCCTATCAACAAAGTTAAAAATCATGAAATTGAATTGAGTAAGCAAATCAAATTTTACTCGATTTGGTACATTTAAACTATTAAATAAATATCTTCCTCCACTCATTTACTATTTCACCAAATACTTTCACTTTCCACCAACACAGATATCGACTAACTTTTCTCGCCAATATTTCATTAGATTTCCATGATTAGATCTAATGATGTTTTAAGGCTTAAGCCATAATACATCCATAATGTATAGCTTATAGAGCTATAACCACACAATCAACAACTATATATCTGTCCCAACCACTTGTAGCCAAATATTACAATAATCAGGAACTTCAGAAAGAATAATGTTCAAAAACCAAAATACAAAGTTATATTTTTTAAAAGAGAAAAAGAGCTTCAATTAGCATGTTTAGCGGTCACGGTCATGAAAATATAATAAAAACACAACACCATCTGCTAGAGTTATCTATATAAAGTTAAAAACGAATTTGTAGTTGCAAAATAAGAGCACAGAGTTTTAAGACATCTAATTAAAATTTGACTTTAGTTCACTGACTATTCATTGAGCTGCCCCTTCCTTGACCAGGACAAGATTGATCAGCAGATCAAAATGGTTTTGCTGCTTCATTTTTTGCAAGATGATATTCTCTAGCACTTTGTAAGTACTCTGGATAGAAGACCAATAAATGAGTTTGTTAGAATACTAATAAATAACAAAAGATTATGATTATAAGGGTGCATTCATGGAAAAACAAAGTATTCACCATTGAAGGTTTGAAAATTTTCCGGATTGATTGGAGAACCAACGATTTTTTGAATTACGTCAAAGAGCATTTCCGAAGGGGTCTTCTTCAACTTTCGAACAACAACATGAATTGTCCTCCCGCTATCAAAGTAAATATGACTGTTAGCATGATGGCTCTTGCAACCAACATGCCTCTCAAATTCCGTAGCACTTAGACAATTCTTCATCTACATAAGACATATAATGCCCCATTAGACGTGAAGAAAATTCGCGAAAACAAATAATAGAAGAGTGAAAGAAAATCTTGCCTCGGATAACTTGCAGTTATAGCAGCTACATAGGTAACCATTCCCTTTAATAACTCCCATAAGAGATTTCTACACCATAAAAAAACATACTTAGAACCAAAAATATCGAAACCTCAAAGAAGAATTCAAGAATCAAAACTTGCCTCCGATGACATTGAGATATACTTCACGGGCACTCCATCAAGTAAACCACTTGACAATAAACTTTTTACATTGGTAGGAAAAGTGTTCTGCACTTTCTTCTTGGAGTCAACACCAATATCCTTATCATGATTCACAGGGTTTTTTCCCTTTCCAGAGTTGTCCCCCCATAGAAATGACTTTTCCTTTTCCATGTTCGAGAGATGTAGCATTTATGCTATTGGTGTTAGATATGTTCGTGCATGCATCTGTTGAAATTGGTTTATCACTGACACACTGCACGACTTGTTTCTTATTAGAGAATAACTCTCTTTCTGAAGCATCCATAGCACACTTCTTTTCGATCTCAACATAAGTCCCTCTACCCTTCTCTCCATCAGCTAGAGCATCAACATCTTTTAGCATCTCAAGGCCCTTGTTCTCGAAAGACTGGAAAGATCATAAAACAGTTGTTGAAGAGTGGAAAAGAGATTATTAAGGCTATTTGAGTTTCACCAAAATCTTTTTTAGGAGAAGGCATATAGAGGCATAAATGATTCAGAGTCAATAGTTAAAAATAAACCTAAAATATCTTTTTTTTTGAGTTTCATATATCAACTCTCAGGCTGTGTGTGAGTTTTCTACCTAAACTATTACCAACTATTTATCAAAACACACGTCAAATATTAATTATTCATTTTTCGTACCTGAACTATCACCATCATTCAGGTAGTAAAAAGGAATAATTAATAGTTGATGTGTGTTTCAATAATAGTTGGTGATAATTTAGGCAGGAAAATCGCACATATGATAATTCAGGTTTGAAACACAAAAAAATATATACTTTAGACGTGTTTTTGACCCTTCACTCAAAAATTCATGTTATTTTGGAAAATATTTTCTACTTCAATTGTATATGGAGATCCATATGCTTGCTATGGAGATAAAATTCTTCACCAAACATAGTCGAGAGAGAATGTCTACTATATGCTTCCTCCACATACAATAGCAGTAGAACAATCAAGATGTGTATAAGCAAAACTTTCTGAGAATCTTACTTTTTCTCTCACAGATGACTTTGATTTTTAAAGACGCTAATATCAGTGTAAAAATTTATAAATAATGAAAGAACTATAAAAGCAAAAATCAAATTTCTCCATCAATCACTACCTTAACATATGTCATCCCCCACCCCCTCAATTCTCATGAGATTAAGATTCTTCATATGTATAAGCGGCAAAGTTAAACTAAAATAATCATTAAATAAATAAAGAAATTAATGAAAAATGATTATTCCATTAGGATATTTCATTTACTTTTTTCTAATGAATCTTCCAATGTGGAAAATTTTATCTTTCTTTATTAATTTTCCCTTATCATCTTCATTAATTACGATTTTGACCAACTCTTTCAAGTTAAGTTCGTCATCAATAATTTTTTTTCCCTTTCTTCTTAGTGTTTGAAGAAAGAAAATCATCTCGTGAAATTCAATATGCGAGGAGATGTCATTGTATTAAAATGATATCTTTCTATGCACCAACGACATGTCCTCGCATACCAATTTCATGTGATGATTTACTTTCGTTAGTCATTAGAAAGAAAGGGAGAGGAAAGTTAATCTTATATATACCACAAAGAAAAAGATCAAAGTGCACATCCAAGATTGAAAAAATAACATAGATCAAAGCAAGAGTATTCTTACAAAATTTTAAAATGTTGTTGAAACAAAAATTACATACTTGTTGAAATAATTCTAGTCGAAAATTTTACCATTTTCAACTATTTCAGATGTAGTCCTCCAACAACGAATAATAGCTATCGAACTCTAGCAATGCTAAAATCTCCCACTTCAAAATCAAAGCAAAAAATGCACATAAAATAATTAGAATATACTATGAGAATCTGAAAAAAAGAAGTTAAAAAGAGAAAATCTCTCTCCCCATTTGAAAAGTCAATTATGAAAAATAACGCCAAACAGAACACCAAATATATTGAAGGTTAAAAATAAATAAATAAATAAATAAATAAATAAATAAATAAATCCCATTTAGGTAGATTTACTAATTTCTAAACCATTGCTAACATTAACAACAACAACAAAAAAAAATAATCAAAATCATCACTAAAATCATTTGTTTAAAATGATAAACAAAAAAATGTTTTCCCTTTTCTCATTTTTAAACATTTAAACGAGAAAGTTCATATGATTTAACAATAAAAATCAGGTTACACCTTCGTAAAATGGAAGATGATCACAATTCACAAGTGAATTCTACACGATGAATGCCAACGAAATCGATGAACAAATTGAAATGATTGAGTTTTTTTTCAAGCAGTTCACCTCATGTTGCAGCTCGCTAGTGAATTCTCCGAGATGAATTCAACGAAATTAGTTAGAGAGTGTTTCAAGTTTAATGTTTTTTTTGCTAGAGAGAAAGAGAAAGCCTAGATGTGTATATATATACTAGTGTGACGAGTGATTCTATACATCATGATTTACGAAATATAGTATGTTGAGTTGGATTGACTATGTTATGTCATGTGAGTCTTATTAATCTGAGGATAGGTTATCTCAGACTTGCCAATCAAACAAAAAAAATAAGTGGCACTATAATTTAATCTCATAACTATTTGATATTATCCTTCACATCAAACGACCCTTAATAGTTTATTGGGATCCGCTAAAATGAATAAAAAGGTAAAAATAATTATTTTTTAAAACTTTCTAGTCAAAGATTAGTTAATAAGAAATTATCCATGTTTATGTTTGTTTTATCCTAAATTACTTGACCAATGGGAATTTAAATTTTTTCACCATTAATAGTTTTAAGATTTAGTAAATAATTTCCTTTTCATATATGTCAAAATTATCATAAATTGCTTGATCACACTAATTTGAGAATTTAAATTTTATTTATTAACAATATGAAAAGCATTTACATGGTCAAATATTTTGAGATTTCTATTTTTATTTTTATTTTTAATAAAACGCCGCAAGACACTGTCTAATGGTATAAATTTGCGAAATAAAAACTTTGAAATTTCAACAATGGAGACACCTAAACTTGATTTTGAAACGATATTATTAATAGATTATTAATTATTAGAGAAACTCATAAATAAATAAATGAAATTTAAACATAAAAGGCTTAAGGTTCTAATAATGTAACAATATTTTGATTAAAAAAAGTATGTGTGTCCGATACTCACACCAAATCAGCAGATACATGACACATATCAAAACTTACACTTTGATTATTAAATATTATAGTCAAAGATTAGTAAGAATGAAGTTATTCATATAAATACTTATTTTGTACTAAATTATTTGATTACACTTATTTTTCAAATTTACATTCAAATTCAATTTTCTTCATTAAGTTTTTAAAGATATAGTATTTTTTTCCATAAATGCTCATTTTATCTTAAATAGCTTGTCACGCTTGATTTCATATTTTTAAATTTTCTTCACTTAACAATTTTTAGATTTAGTAAATAATTTTTTTCTTTCATATATGCTCATTTATCCTAAACTAGTGTTTGGCTCTCCTACAACCATATACTTGTAGTGTAACTCAAATATGCTACTCGTTCATTAGTTTAATTATGCATATATTTTTTCTCTTCAATATGTGCATTCCTAATAGACCTCTGGTCTCAAAAAATGACAGTAGAGTGAAATTTGTAAACACATCACCGGTGGATATAGTGGAAGTTACTCCACTATAACGTCCTTTGACTATGTGTGCTTTTCTAGTAAAGCAAATTTGTTGATTTTAAATGTGAATTTGTGTTTTTAGTCAAACTTTTACTCTTTGCACTAGTGTTGGAAGATTTTGTTAAGATTTATTTGTGAGGTTTTAATTCAAGTACGCCAATCGCAAAAAAACATGAATCAACTATATAAAATCATTCGATAAGATATTGTTGAATCGCTAGCACTAATAATATTTTTTTTTGGCATAATCCATCGTTAAATAAGATTAACAATATTTTTTCCTATAAGCGATAAAAATTTGATTTTTGTTTATTCTTAGAGATTTCAATTATATTATTCTAATTTTTTTTTTTGCTGATTTTAATTAAGTAGGGCTGTGGGAGCTGCTGTTATTGTTGTTGGATTATATCTAGTAATATGGGGTACCAGCAAGGAGAAAAAAAAAACCAAAATAGTGAGCACCAATGAAAATGTTGAATCAAATAATGATAAAGAATTAGCAGAGAATTAATTTAAATATCCAAATATAATTTATTGTAAAATCATACTCTTTTGATAGTATTCTTATCCCTTAATCATTAGGCTACTCTCGAATTCTTCCTAAAAGATTGTCGGTATCAAAATTATAATAATGATATCAAAATCAACTTACGTACACTTCAACCTATTTTACGAAATACCTTCTACCTACTATTATTTCCCTTTTTCATTTTGATCCTATCAACAATTGGACATTGTTTACAAATTTAAACTACTCAGGGGATGAAAATGAAATAGTATTTATATGTTAATCAAATACAATTTAAAAGTTTTTGAAGCTTCATTTACGAAGGTTTGACAGAATTAAATCTTTATTACTATGTTTCCATAATATAAAGTTAAAAATCACGAAATTGAGTTGAGTAAGCAGATCATTTTTTACTCTATTTGGTACACCTCGGCTATTCAATATCATATCTTCCTTTCACCAAATACTTTCACTTTCCACCAACACATATATCGACTAACTTTTCCATTAGATCTAATGATATTTTAAACCATAATGTATAGCTTATAGAGCGATAACCATACTATCAAAAACTATCTTCCCTAGTCACTCATTTGTAGCCAAAACAATTAATATCAAAAAAATTAGGAACTTCAGAAAGAATAATGTTCAAAAGCCAAAATACGAAGTTAATTTTATAAAAAAGAAAAAAAAGAGCTTCAAATAGCATGTTGAGCGGTCACGGTCATGAAAATCTAAAACACAATACCATCTGCTAGAATTGTCTAGAAAATAAAAAACGGGTTTGTAGTTGCAAAATAAGAGCACACAATTTTAAGACCTTTAATTAAAATTTGACTTTAGTTCACTGACTAATCGTTGAGCTGCCCTTTCATTGAGCAGGAGCACAAGATCGATCAGCAAATCAAACTGGTTTTGCCGCTTCATTTTTTGCAAGATGATATTCTCTACCACTTTGTAAGTACTCTGGATACAAGACCAATAAATGAGTTTGTTAGAATATAGATAAATAACAAACGATTATGACTATAAGGGTGCATTCATGGAGAAACAAAGTATTTACCATTGAAGGTTTGAAAATTTTTGGGGTTGATTGGAGAACCAACGATGTTTTGAATTACTTCAAAGAGCATTTCCAGAGGGGTCTTCTTCAACTTTTGGACAACAGTATGAATTGTCTTCCCGCTATCAAAGTAAATATGACTGTTAGCATGACCGCTTTTGCAACCAGCATGCCTCTCAAATTCCGAAGCACTTAGATAATTCTTCTTCTACATAAGACATAATACCCCATTAGACATGGAAAAAATTCGCGAGAACAAATAGTAGAAGAGTAAAAGAAAATGTTGCCTCTGATAACTTGCAGTTATCGCAGCTACATAGGTAACCATTCCCTTCAATAACTCCTATAAGAGATTTCTGCACCATAAAAAAACATACTTGGAACCAAAAATATTGAAACCTCAAAGAAGAATTCAAGAATCAAAACTTACCTCCGATAACATTGAGCTATATTTCACGGGCACTCCATCAAGTAAACCACTTGACAATAAACTTTTTACATGGGCAGGGAAAGTGTTCTGCACTTTCTTCTTGGAGCCAACATCAATATCCTTATCATGATTCACGGGGTTTTTTTCCTTTCCAGAGTTGTCCCCCATTAAAATGACTTTTCCTTTTCCATGTTCGAGAGATGTAGCATTTATGCTATTGGTGTTGGATATGTTTGCGCATGCATCTGTTGAAATTAGTTTATCACTTACATACTGCACGACTTGTTTCTTATTAGAGAATAACTCTCTTTCTGAAGCATCCATAGCACGCTTCTTTTTGATCTCAACATAAGTCCCTCTACCCTTCTCTCCATTAGCTAGAGCATCAAAATCATTTAGCATCTCAGGGCCCTTATTCTCGAAAGTCTGGAAAGATCATAAAATAGTTGTTGAAGAGTGGAAAAAATATTATTAAGGCTATTCGAGTTTCAGCAAAATCTTTTCTGGGAGAAGGCATATATATAAAGGCAGAAATGTTTCAGAGTTAATAGTTAAAAATAAACGTAATTTTTTCTTCTTCTGAGTTTCATATATCAACTATTAGGTTGTGTGAGAGTTTTCTACCTAAGCTATCATCAACTATTTTTCAAAACAGACATCAAATATTAATTATTTATTTTTCGTACCTGAAATATCACCATCATCCAGGCAGTAAAAGTTAATAATTAATAATTGAGGTGTGTTTCAATAATTGTTGGTGATAGTTGAGGCAGGAAAATCGCACATATGATAGTTCAGGTTTGGAACACAAAAACATGTATACTTTAGATGTGTTTTTGACCCTTCACTCAAAATTTCATGTTATTTTGGAAAATATTTTCTACTATATGGAGATACATATGCTTGCTATGGAAATAAAATTCTTCACCAAACATAGTCGAGAGAGAATGTCTACTATATACTTCCTCCACATACAATAACGTAGAGCAATTAAGATACGTATAAGCAAAGCTTTTTGAGAACTTTATTTTTCCCTCACAGATGACTCTGATTCTTAGAGACTGTAATATCAAAAGAACTATAAAAGTAAAAATCATATTTATCCATCAATCACTACCTTAACATATGTCATTCCCCACCCCCTCAATTCTCATGCCACTTTTAACTATGTCGTATTTATGAGCTATCTTGAGAAATAATACTTCATATACAAGTTAGTAGCATTTAACATAAAAACTCTATACCTACTTAGAAAGATATAAATGACTATTTCAACCTTCTCTTATGAGATTAAGATTCTTCGCATATGTATAAGCGACGGAGTTAAGCTAAAACAATAAAAAAATAAATAAAAAAAGATTATTCCATTAGGATATTTCATTTACTTTTTTCTGATGAATTTGCCAATATGAAATTTTTTATCTTTCTTTATTAATTTCCCCTTATTATCTTCATTAATTACAGTTTTGGCCAACTCTTCCAAGTTAAGTTAGTCATCAATAACTTTTTTCCCTTTCTTCTTAGTGTCTGAAGAAAGGAAATCATCACGTGAAATTCGACATGCGAGGAGATGTCATTGCATATAAATGATACCTTTCTATGCAGTATCGACATGTCCTCGCGTACCAAATTTCATGTGATGATTTACTTTCTTTAGTCATTAGAAAGAAAGGGAGAGGAAAGTTAATCTTATATGTACCACAAAGAAAAAGATCAAAGTGCACATCCAATATTGATAAAATAACATAGATTAAAGCAAGAGCATTCTTACAAAATTTTAAAATATTATTGTTGAAATAATTTAAGTCAAAAACTTTACCATTTCCAACTATTTCAGATGCAGTCCTCCACCAACGAATAATAACTATCGAGCTCTACCAATGCTAAATTTCCACTTCAAAAATCAAAGCAAAAAATGTACATAAAATAATTAGAACATATTATGAAAATCTGAAAAAATAAAATAAAATTAAAAAGAGAGAATCTCTCTCTCCACCTGAAAAGTCAATTATGGAAAATACCGCCAAACAGAACACCAAAAATATTGAAGGTAATAAATAAATAAATAAATCCCATTCAGGTAGATTTACTAATTTCTAAATCATTGCTAACATTTACAACAACAACAACAAAAAAAAACAATCACAATCATCACTAAAATCATTTGTTTAAAATGAGTAATAAAAAAATGTTTTCCTTTTTCTCATTTTTAAACATTTAAACGAGAAAGTTCATATGATTTAACAATAAAAATCAGGTTACAACTTAATAAAATGGAAGATGATCACAATTCACAAGTGATTTCTACATGATGAATTCTAATGAAATCAATGAACAAATCGAAATGATTGAGTTTTGTTTTTTCAAGCAGCTCACCTCAATTGCAGCTCGCCAGTGAATTTTCCGAGATGAATTCCGGAGAAATTAGTTAGAGAGTGTTTCAAGTTTAATGGTTTTTTTGCTAGAGAGAAAGAGAAAGCCCAGAGGTATATATATACTAGTGTGACGAGTTATCTTATACAATTTGATTTACGAAATATAATATAATATGTTTAGCTGGATTGACTATGTTATGTCATGTGAGTCTTATTAAATCCAGGATAAGTTGTCCCCGACTTGCCAACCAAACAACAAAATAAGTGACACTATAATTTAATTCCATGACTATTTGGTGTTATCCTTCACACCAAACGACCCTTAATAGTTTATTGGAGTCCCTAAAATGAAAAAAGGGTAAAAATATTTATTTTTTTAAACTTTCTAGTCAAAGATTAGTTAATAGGAAATTATCCATGTTTATGCTTGTTTTATCCTAAATTACTTGACCATTCTTATTTTGGGAATTTAAGTTTTTTCTCCATTAATAGTTGTAAGATTTAGTAAATAATTTCCTTTTCATATATGTCAAAATTATCATAAATTGCTTGATCACACTGATTTGAGAATTTAAATTTTATTTATTAACAGTATGAAAAACATTTACATGGTCAAATATTGTTTGAGATTTATATTTCTATTTTTATTTTTAATAAAACGCCACAAGACAATGTTCAGTGGTATAAATTTGCAAAAAAAGAAAAAAGTTTGAGATTTCAACAACGGAGACACCTAAATTTGATTTTGAAATGATGTTATTAATAGATTATTAATTATTAGAGAATCTCATAAATAAATAAATGAAATTTAAACATAAAAGGCTTAAGGTTCAAATAATGTAGCAATATTTTGATTAAAAAAAGTATGTGTGTCCGATACTCGCAACAAAACAACAAATACATGACACATAAAAACTTATACTTTGATTATTCAATATTATAGTCAAAGATTATTAATAATAAAGTTATTCATATATATACTTATTTTGTCCTAAATTACTTGATCACACTTATTTTTAGAATTTACATTCAATTCAATTTTTCTTCATTAAGTTTTTGAAGATTTAGTATTTTTTTTCTTCATATGTGCTCATTTTATCTTAAATTGTTTGATCACACTTGATTTTATATTTATAAATTTTCTTCACTAACAATTTTTAGATTTAGTAAATAATTTTTTTCTTCATATATGCTCATTTATCCTAAAGTAGTGTTTGGTTCTCCTACAGCCATATACTTGTAGTGTAACTTAAATATGCTAATCATTCATTAGTATAAACATATATTTTCTCTCTTCAATATGTGCATTCCACATTGACCTCTATTATTGAGAAATGACTGTAGAGTGTAGAGTGAAATTCGCAAACACACCGCTAGTGGATATAGTGGAAGTTACTCCACTATAACGTCCCTGGCTTGACTATGTGTGCTTTTCTAGTAAACTGAGTTTATTGATTTTAAATGCGAACTTTTTTTTTTTTTGTCAAAAAGAAAAGTAATTTAGTCAAAATCATCTTTATAACGGATGAGACCCCTCTACATTACTCATCCTCTCCATTTCCCCAAAAACCTACTTGGATGATAGCCACATGTCATAATTAAGAACCAAAGGTTGAGATTTAATTACCTAACTTAAGGTCTAACTATAATTAGAATTACAAATAATTATTTATTTATTTTTTAAACAATGTCAATTTCATAATTCTAGCTAAAAATTCTCATTAATAAATATATCTATTTTTTTTCACTATTCCTATTTACTACGAGCTCTTTTTTTTTTTTTGAAAACAAATTTTTCTTTTTTGTTACAAAAATTCTGTTCCTAAAATTCTTTGGAACTCTGAGTTATAGTAAAAAATAAATAAATTAACATCATGCAGTTTTTTTTTAACTTAAAATTTGCAAATATTCTTTTTAAATTTTTTAATATCATATGTTGATTAGTTTGTGTAACGATTTCCAATAAGGCCTAAACGTTATCAGGGGTGGACTCACCTATATCACCCGTGGGTGCTCAAACACCCATTACTTTCGACTCGAGCTCTATATATACATATAGATTATTGAGAGAAATAGATAAAAACAAATTGTAAGCACCCAGAGACAACCAAAGGAGTTGTGTGCTTTGGTTAATGTTGTTTCTCTCCGATATTAAACTATCATGAGTCATGACAAAAAAAATATATATACTCCCTTCATTCCATTGTGCGCACTCTTTTTATTTTAGTCCGTTTCAGAAAAGAATGTCGCCTTACAATAATGTAATAGTGCTACTATTATTGGTTCATGCCGAGTACGATTGTGAATTCTAATAGTTTTTTTTAAAAAAAATATTAATTATAACTTGTAAAATCTCTTGACCGTAAAGTTTAAAATAGTTTTGCACTTATGATTTGTGATTGCAATAACTTTATGTTAAGGGTGATGCAACACTTTAACAATATGCATATATTTTACCTTCGGACCTTTTTTATGAGATTATATATGGATATGTTATTGTTATGGTAGAGCACCCATGAGATCAAAATCCTGGATCCGCCACTGAGCATTACTACATGACCAAAGTAAAAGACAATTTTTTTTTTTTCAAAACAAGTTGAGCTCGTTAATCAAATGGAAAATGGTGAATTTTTGAAATAAATTTATGAGATAATTTTTAGCTAGAATAGTTGGTTTGATAATTTTTTTAAAAAAAACTAAATAAGGAAATTATTTGTTCTTCTAATCATAATTAAATATTAATTTAGGTAATTAAATCTCAAGCTTTGATTCTTAATTATGACATGTATCTATCATCTAAGTAGGTACTTGGGGGAAATGGAGAGAATGAGTAATGGAGAGGAGCCTCATCCATTTATAACAGTCGTGTTTGTTACAAGATCTTTTATCTTTTATGTGATTGACTGTTATACACGTATGATAACATTTGATATTTAAATCTTATTTTCAATTATGCAACTAAAGTAAATATAAAGAATCAAGTATTCTTTTATAACTGCTCCTAATTGGTGAAATGACATGACCAAATTTGAACCTCTCATAGAGACATGATAGTCACTTATATGTGCATTTTCCTTCTAAACAAGTAAAAGGATGAAGTTGATGAACCAAAAACCCAATTACCAAAGAATCCTCCATTAACATGATTCCGTAGCTATAAACATTACCACTAGTGGACACTATTCCCTCCGAGCCATATTCTTAGAAAAGAGTTGAAGGAATGTTACTCAATTGAAAAACAACAACAATTCTACATAAATAAAGACTTGTCTTTCGTACTTCTAGAATTTGGAGAGACTTAATTATAATAAGAGAAAGTCAAAGTGAGTAATTTTTTTTTAATACATGGTGCAATGTATCCAAGAGTGCCCAATGTCTCGGTATAAGCCACGGACTTGCTTATCGCTAAAATTTTAGAGATATCAAAATCTTCATCCAAAAGAACGTTGGATGGCTTTAGGTTGTAATGAGCTATCAAAGTGTTATGACCATATAAAAGTTGTCATATAAAAGTTATTCCGGAAAGACTGGAAAGATAAAATAGAAGTTGTCAGAGAATGGAAAAGAAATTATTAAAGCTATTCGAGTCTCACTTAAAATCTTTTTTGGACAAGCAAATATTTCATGCTACTTTGAAAAAGTTTTTTTTTATTGCAATTGTAAATGAAAACCCTAGCTTGGAAGATTTGGCCCGATCTCTAGATATAAAGGATGAAGCTATCTTATTTAATAATTGAAGCAATTAATTTTTAGCATACTAATTTTAACATTCGATTACTATTTTTTTTAAAGTATTGCACGTTCTAAAATTTCTAAATTCGCCTTTGATAAGGTACCCTCTACAAGTTAAGCAAGAGTCAAAGTATATCCATGTCAAGAATCATTATGCCGAACGGAATTCCAGTAAAAAAACTTTTGGTTAGAATCACTGATTCTCATTTTATTGTATATGGCTTGAACCATAACAATTTCTCAACATGAAAACATTAATCTTATACTACAAGGTAGATGAAAAAAGAATATAGATCAAAGCACACGTTATAGTTTGAAAAAAAGACGAAAAATAAGCACACAGATCAAAGTAAAGCATACATTATTAGAAATTGAAAAAAGAAACGTAAATCAACGAAAGAAAGATTTATTGTCAATTTTACCATTGTCTTACAACATTTTTAAAAATTATTGGTGAAACATAATAAATGTTGAAACAATTCAAATTGAAAAAATTACCATTTTCAAGTATTTCAAATGCAGTGCTCCAACACCGAATAGCAAGTATCGAGTTCTAAGAATGCTAAAATCTGTGTAACATCTCGCCAAATTGAAATAACTAGGAAGAAGTTAAGAATTGGAAATAACCATTTTTGGAAAGAATATAAAAATCTGGAAATTTTGTTATGTTAAGTTAGATTTTTGGTCAACTTCAAATGACCATAAATTCTAGCTCAGGATGAGTTATGTGTGTTTCCAGATATCGTAGGAAAGATCTTGGAATAATATTTTCAACGCCTCCGAGTTTGCCCGATTCCGAGTTTGTATGAGTAAGATATGCCCATTGGAAGATGGACTGTTTAAATAAGGAAATGTCCAATCCGGATTTTGAAAGGGTGTTTTGGTCATTTCCATACCCTATTATTTTAATTCATTTTTAGTGAATTAATTAAGGGTCAAAACTGAATTGGTTCAGTTTGCACAATTGGAAATTTACGCTAGGGTTCTAGAGAGAAGAACGCAAGAGAGAAGAGAAAAGAAAATCAAGATTCGTCATTTTCGTAAGGAATTGATTGCGGATTTCATTAAGGATTTGATCCTACAAGGTATGTGAGACTTTCATAACATTGGGTTTGTTCACCCACGTGCCAAGCATGTTTGATTCAGCGTGAATTCGTTCTAAAAGATTGGAATTTGGATGTTCTTGATAGTTGTTCTTGAATTACTTTCGTTCTTGAACATGAGTTCAGATTAAGAAGTTTCTTGATATTAAAGGGTTGTTTCATTGAGTTGTTTGAGTTAGATTCTTGAGTATATGTTTTGGGTACTTGAATCTAAAGTGAATTTAAGGAAAAGGAATAAAAAATAATCGAATTAAGGTAAAAAAAACGAGTCGAAAAGTTCGTCGGGTTTGCTTGGGAAGGGGATGGCGCGACGAGCCTGCAGTGCACCCAAAATGAGTCCTAGAAAGTTGAGGCTGGCGCGGCGCGCCAGGGACGCGCCCAGATCGTCGTTTTCACTAATTTTTCATCGTTTAGCCTATTTAAGTCCTTCTAAAGTGTACTAACACTTTCCATTGATTCTAACTACTCTAATTGACTTCTAAACTTTTAGAAATCATCCAGAAACATGAATCATAACCTTGAATCCATAAATTCAAATTCAAGAAAAGTTAAGAGCCAAGTCTAGGAAGTTCTTAGAGTCTTTTCAAGAAGTCTTTCACAAACGTTTTAACTTTGTTTTAAGACTTAAGTTTCAAGTTAAGTAAAGAGTAAATAGTTGAGTTCATTTCTTCAAAAGTAATAAGGGAACTAAGTATTTCCAAGAGTTTAAAATATTTTCACAGTTGAACAAGAAAGGGAAACACCAATTTCCAAGAGAGCTTTTAAGCTAAGTTTTGAGTAATTATCTCAAAACAAAGAAAAAAGTTTTGTTTTAAAACATATGAGCTAAGTATATTTTGGGAGTAGTATTGAGCACCTATATGAGGATGCGAGTTCACATTAACTCAAGTCTCCATAAATCATGTAGCCATCATGGGTAGTAAAGGATCATATTTTTTAGATGATTCCTTAAGTGCTTTTTAGCAGAGACTAGTGGATCCACTTCGTTAAGGGGTTCTATATGACGACAAAGTATAGGACAGTTCTGGCAGCATGGGCAAGACGTTGTATCACCACTTAGGCTCATAGTGGTGGTTGTCGGTTAGAGAAACTCCCACAGAAACTATATTACTTTCTTACATGAGTAAAGTTGAGTTTATTATTGCATTTCTTTAACGAACTGAGTTGCTTCCTACTGTTTTAAAAGCTTTCTATATATTTCATGTGTTTTATTACTTTATATTGTGTTAAGTTGTTCATGCATTGAGTAAAGCCAAGGTAAGTGTTTCTTCAGATTCTTTTCAAGCCTATGATATGTTTAACATTCCAATTCGCATACTCGTACATTCAATGTACTGATGCCAGTTGGCCTGCATCATTTTATGAAGCAGACGCAGGTAATCAGGATCAACATCCAGCGCCTCATTGATCAGGTTGAGCACTCAGAGTCTGTTGGTGAGCCTACTTACTTTTCGGAGGGCTCCTTTTTACATTGCTTTCTAGTTTTCAGTTGTTAGGATGATCGGAGGTCCTGTTCTGACATCTCTATTTGTTTTAGAGGTTTCATAAACAATTAGTAGTTCAGTTGTCTTTACATTATCATTTCATATGTTAAGACTTGAGTTGCCATTTTGGCCAAGTTGAATGTTTGACCTTTAAACATTCTTAGTTATTTTATTAAATAATTGAGTAAAGTGCATTTGATAATTGCAAAAATGCTTAGAGTCTTCCGCTGAGTAAGTAAGTCAGGCCAATGATTCGCTTGGGGCCAACTGTCACGACCCGAGAGTACCCCCTAGTCGTAACATGGCGTATTCGACCCCGAAGGGGTCTTATACGAGCCACATAGTCATTCATTGCATTCAATAATGAAAATAGCGCGGAATAAAAAAAAAGCTTATTTACATCCACACATTTAAACTTCATTAAAACAACTTTAAAAACACACAGCGGAAGTCTAAGTCTCACATGGCCATCTTAGACACAGTCACAAAACATAAGTAGGGACACGGCCCTTTACAATCAAACGAAGTCTATTAAGTCTATTACATGAACAAAATAACTTAAAAGTCTTATCCTCGAATCCATGAGGACATTCCAAGTCTTGGAGGAAAGCAACCCAACACTTCAAACTAGCTAGGAGGGATCACTTGCCGGAACCTACACTTATAGTAAAAATATGAAGAATATGGGTTAGTAAACAAAATGTACTAAGTATGATGACCATGCAAAACATGCTTTAAAAGGGACATTTTGGTTAGAAACCATGCATTATGCCACTTTTTGAAGTACCATGAATAGTTGCATAAAAGACATACAATACAAGCATAAACATCAAGTAAGTCATAATATTACCTTTAAACAATTTCAACATGAAAACCTTTACCTTGGACCTTCACCTCAAGAA
>NC_064283.1:63700807-63711766 GCF_019186545.1 Solanum stenotomum
CATAGGCCTACCGACTCCAAGGTTCATTACTATCATTAATGGAAGGGTGCGATAAGCCTACCGATTCCAAGGTTCATTATTATCATGAGTGGAAGGGTGCTACTAGACTACCGATCCGAGGATTCAACAACCAATAATATAATCATTTAAATAAGAAAATGATGCACAAGCTCTACCAATTCGAGATATGCAATAAATTGGAGAATCCTTCATATTCTATTATCAACATTCATGAGTGTCAAATTTAGAAAAATCCTTTCAATAATAACACATTTACGTTCATAACATGATCACATTAGCTCCATTAAATGTCCATTTATAAAAATGTCATGTAACACTTATATTTCTCATACTATGCCTTCAAGGCCATGGTCACAATACATTCCACAATTAAACACCTCCACCATGAGTGGATCAAACCAAGCAAGAACAATTTTTTTATCCATAATATGAGATTAAGCCAACTTACCATCCTCCAAAGCCATAATCAACAACACTCAAGTCCCAACCATTTTTCTTACCACAAGAGAATTCTTCCATAACTTGCCCATAAGGCCACAATCCTCAATTATCCATATACCAAAAATTCATCATAAATAGGTATAGAAAACCATATATATCAATAATACAATCCAATCTAAACACAATTTCATCAACATTAAATCATAGGCATTAAACCCACTTCATTAGCAAATTCTAGGCTTTTAATGAAAACATGGGTTCTTGAAGAAGTTTCATATAAAAATCATCTTAAAATCATAAATAGAACTTCAATTCACCAATATAATGACTTTGAAAACATTTTACCCATGAACCCATACCTAGAATAGAAAATAGAAGTTTTGTTCTTTGAAGACTTTTGAAACCCTTTTGAATGGACTCCTTGAAGGAAAGATAATCAAGGATCAAGGAGGATTGTAGAGAGGGAAATGTTTTAGGGATGGGAATTGAACTAATGGTATCTAGGAAATAATATTTGTCCTTTGGAAGAATGGTCCAACACTTAGAAAAAAAATGAGGCGGGTGAACAGTAACCACGCCTACTGGAAATTGCCTTTTCCTGCCGAACAGATTTTACGAAAATGGGCATAACTTCTTCGTCCGAACTCCGAATGTGATGAAACGAAGTGCGTTAGGTAGCTAACTCAAAGGGCTTTCCATGGATATATTATTGGCCACCTAAATAATTTGTGTGATAGGAGATATTACCCTCCAAAGTAGACCCTCGAAAAAGGCTTCACTTGGAAATTTCGGATTTTGATACGGTTGCTCTAAAATTTGGGTTAGACCCATTTCCCACTCAATTTGACCCCCTAAACAAGAATATGAAGTCGGATTTTCGAAAAATGAAACAGATCTTTTTATATACAGCTAAACAAGTTTACGGTAACTTCCGAAGCACATTTTTAAGAACTTTTTGGGTCAAATTCAAATATAATCATTTCATTAAGTTCTCGACTCCAAACTCACATGTGAGGCTCTAGTTTCACTCTATCATTTTCCGGGTCGTTACACCAACAATGGTTCTCGAGTGGCAGCGACGTCTGGTGTGTAGGCTCGGGGCATGACAAACATGGTATCAGAGCACATAGTTCAAAAGTCCTAGGGAGTCTATGAAGCCGTGTCTGTAGAGTCCTAGTTATCAGTGTGAAGCGCGCTACATCTATAATTAGGGGGCTGTAACACTTAGGAAAATTTCTCACTTCTTTCACACTCATTTCGTGCATTAGAGTTTGATCTCTAAAAAGGTTCTCTCTATTTCGTGCTTGCGTGTGTTTTTCAGTTAATCATGACTCTACGAAGAGCTGTCAGAGGTCGTCCTGCTAGGCGTAATGTTAAGGAGCAAGGGGTACACAATGCACCTGAATTGCAACCCAAAGGAGAAGTTACCAATGCTGAGTTCCGACAAGCAATAAGGATGCTAAGTCAAGCAGTGACTAACCAGGTTGGGCAACAAAGAGAAGCTCGACAAGAAAAGGCTCACATTTCGAGGATTCGTGAGTTCTTGAGGATAAACCCTGTAAATTTCATTGGTTCGAGCACTTCTAAGGATCCAGAGAATTTTATTTAGGAGTTGCAAAAGGTATTTGATGTCATGCTCATTGATGATACTGAGAGGGTGGAACTAGTGGTATACCAAATGAAGGGTGTCACTAGGATTTGGTTCGATCAATGGAAGAAGAACCGAGCTGAGGATGCACCACCTGCGAGTTAGGCTTGTTTTGATGAGGCTTTCTTGGGGAGTTTCTTTCCTCGAGAACTGAAATAGGCTAAGGTACGAGAGTTCCTTACCCTTAAGCAATAGTCACTAAGTGTTCATGAGTATAGGTTGAAGTTCACCCAACTATCCCGTTATGCTCCGGAGATGGTTGCGGATATGAGGAGTAGAATGAGTCTTTTTGTTGTTGGGTTGTCCCGTTTATCAAGCAAAGAGGGCAGGGCAGCGATGTTAATTGGGGTCTTGGACATATCAAGGTTGATGGTCTATGTGCAGCAGGTTGAGGAAGATAAGTTGCGGGATAGGGAGGAATTCAGAAATAAGAAAACTAAGACAGGGAATGAGTTCGGGCAGTTGAAAAGTAATGTGAACCGTTCGTCCTTTCAGCAAAAGCAAAAGGGACCCGCTCCATCATCTGCTAGTGCACCTACACCCAGAAACAGAGGTGAGTATAATGGTAAGAATTCGTAGAACTACATAGCTAGACCTGCCCAATCTCAGGGTAGTTTTGCACAAAGAGGTAACTAGGCTCCTGCCTGTGCTAACCCACCCAGGTAAGTGTCGTGATGGCTCCACAAGTTGCTTCAAGTATGGACAAGAGGGTCATTTTCATGAAAGAATGTCCAAAGAACAAGCAGGGTAGTGGTAATGGGGTAAATAAAGCCTAGTCTTCTTTAGTTTCTCCACCAGACAGGGCTACACCTAGAGGAGCTACTTCCGGTACTGACGGAGGAGCAAATCACCTTTATGCGATCACTAGTCGTCAAGAGCAAGAGAACTCTCCAGATGTTGTCACTGGTATGATCAAAGTCTTTCCTCTTGATGTTTATGCTTTGCTAGACCCAGGAGCAAGTTTATCTTTTGTAACCCTTTATGTTGCAAATAGTTTTGATGTTCTTCCTGAGAAACTCTGTGAACATTTTTATGTTTCTACACCCGTTGGGGAGTCTATTCTAGCTGAGCGAGTATATCGTGATTGTGTCATTTCCATCAATCACAAAGACACAATGGCTGATTTAATTGAGTTAGACATGGTAGACTTTGATGTCATTCTAGGTATGGACCGACTTCATGCCTGTTATGTCTCCATTGATTGTAGAATTCGAATTGTTAAGTTCCAAATTCCAAATGAGCCAGTCTTAGATTGGAAAAGTAGTTCAGTAGTGCCTAAGGGTCATTTTATTTCGTACCTTAAGGCAAGAAAGTTAGTTTCCATGGGGTGTGTCTATCACTTAGTCCGAGTTAATGACTCTAGTGTTGATATACCTCCTATTCAATCAGTTTCAGTAGTAAGAGATTTTCCAGAAGTCTTTGCTGATGATCTTCCCGGAGTACCTCCTGAGAGAGAAATAGACTTCGGTATAGACATTCTTCCAGATACTGGTCCTATATCTATTCCGCCATATAGAATGGCACCAGTAGAGTTGAAAGATCTTAAAGAGCAGTTGAAAGATCTCCTTGATAAGGGCTTTATTCGACCAAGTGTCTCACCTTGGGGCGCTCCGGTCTTATTTGTGAGAAAGAAAGATGGTTCCCTTAGGATGTGTATAGATTATTGTCAGTTGAACAAGGTTACCATTAAGAACAAGTACCCTCTTCCGAGAATTGATGACCTTTTCAATCAACTTCAGAGTACTTTTTGATTTTCGAAAATAGACCTCAGATCTGGCTACCATCAGTTGAAAGTAAGGGAGTGTGATATCCCCAAGTTAACATTCAGGACCCGTTATGGCCATTATGAGTTTCTGGTCATGTCCATTGGTTTGACCAATGCACCTACAACATTCATGGACCTTATGAATAAAGTATTCAAACCTTATTTAGATATATTTATTATCGTCTTCTTTAATGGCATACTAATCTATTCAAGGAATGAAGAAGATCATGCTACTCATCTCAGAATAGTTCTCTATACTTTATAAGATAAATAGTTATATGCCAAGTTCTCTAAGTGTGAGTTTTGGCTAGAGTCCGTGGCATTCTTAAGCCACATTGTGTCTGAAGAGGGAATTAAAGTTGATACTCAGAAAATTGAGGCAGTGCAGAATTGGCCTAGACCTACATCTCCAACTGACATTAGGATTTTCTTGGGTTTGGCTGACTATTATAGAAGGTTCGTTGAGGGTTCTCATCTATTTCATCCCATTTGACCAAGTTAACTCAGAAGACAGTGAAGTTTCAATGGTCTGAAGCTTGTGAGAAAAGCTTTCAAGAATTGAAAAAGAGGTTGACTACTGCCTCAATTTTGACATTATCGGAAGGTACGCAAGGTTTTTTGGTGTATTGTGATGCATCTAGAGTTGGTTTGGGTTGTGTATTAATGCAGAATGACAAGGTTATAGCTTATGCCTCCGACAGTTGAAAGTTCATGAGAAGAACTACCCAACCCATGACTTAGAGTTGGCTGCTGTAGTATTTGCTTTGAAATTATGGCGTCATTATTTATATGGTGTTCATGTAGATGTATTCACTGATCACAAGAGCCTTCAATATATGTTTACTTAGAAAGAGCTTAATCTCAGACAAATGAGGTGGTTAGAATTACTCAAGGATTATGACATGAGTATTCTTTACCACCCAAGTAAGGCTAATGTTGTTGCTGATGCTTTAAGCAGGTTGTCTATGGGTAGTACCATCCATGTTGAGGAAGAAAATAGAGAGTTAGCGAAATATGTGCATAAACCTGCACACTTGGGAGTCCGACTAATGGATTTCACAGAAGGAGGAATGCTGGTGATGAATGGGGCAGAATCATCATTAGTGTCAGAAGTAAAAGAGAAGAAATACCAAGATCCTATTTTTCTTGAATTGAAGGCAAATGTTCATAAGAAAAAAGTAATGGCTTTTGAACAAGGGGGAGATGGTGTGTTGAGGTATCAAGGTAGGTTGTGTGTACCAAAGGTGGTGGATGAGCTCCAAGAGAGGATCATGGAGGAAGCTCATAGCTCCATATATTCCATTCATCTGGTTCCACAAAGATGTATCGTGACTTGAGAGAAGCGTATTGATGGAGTAGCATGAAGAAGGGCATTGCAGAGTTTGTTGCTAAGTGTTCGAATTGCCAACAAGTTAAAGTAGGGCATCAAAGGCCCGGTGGTTTGGCTCAGAATATAGAACTTCCGGAATGGAAGTGGGAGATGATTAATATGGATTTCATCACATGTTTACCAAGGTCTCGCAGGCAACATGATTCAATTTTGGTGATTGTTGACAGATTGACAAAATCAGCCCACTTTTTACTGGTAAAGACTACCCATTCTGCAGAGGATTATGCTAGGTTATATATTCAAGAGGTAGTAGACTTCATGGATTCCCTGTTTCGATTATATCAGATAGAGGTGCACAATTTACTGCACAGTTTTCGAAGTCATTCAAAAAAGGCTTGGGTTCAAAAGTGAACTTGAGTGCTCCTTTTCATCCTCAGACTGATGGTCAAGCAGAGTGCACCATTCAGACATTAGAAGATACGTTGAGAGCTTGCGTGATTGATTTTAAGGGTAATTGGGATGATCACCTGCCATTTATCGAGTTCACTTACAACAATAGTTATCACTTGAGCATCCAAATGGCTCCTTATGAAGCTTTTTATAGGAGAAGATGCAAATCTCCCATTAGATCGTTTGAAGTTGGTGAAGCTGGGTTAATTGGACCTGATTTAGTTCATCAAGCTATGGAGAAGGTGAAAGTGATTCAAGAAAAGTTAAAAACAGCGCAGAGTCGTCAGAAATCCTACACTGATGTTAGAAGAAGGGAGTTAGAGTTTGAAGTAGATGATTGGGTATATCTTAAAGTTTCACTCATGAAAGGTGTTATGTGATTTGGTAAGAAGGGGAAGCCTAGTACCCGGTATATTGGCCCTTACAGAATATCAAAAAGGGTAGGTAATGTAGCTTATGAGTTGGAGCTACCACAAGAATTAGTCGCGGTTTATCCGATTTTTCACATCTCCATGTTGAAAAAGTACATGAGCGATCCTTCATTGATCATACCAACTGAAGATATTGGGATCAATGATAACTTATATTATGAGGAGATTCCTGTTCAGATTCTAGATTGCAAAGTTCGCAAGTTGAGAACAAAAGAGGTAGCATCAGTCAAAGTCCTTTGGAGGAATCAGTTTGTTGATGAAGCTACTTGGGAAGTTGAGGAGGATATGAAGAAGAGATATCCACATCTCTTTGAGCTCGGAAATATTCCAGATTAAGGTATTACTTCTATTATTAGTACTCTTTAATTTATGAGTGAGTATGTTGTTTGTTTGCATTTGCTTGTTGGGTGTTTGAACTTAATGTTACCACCCTTAGCCGAGTAAGAATAATCTCATTCGAGGACAAATGTTCCCAAGGGGGAGATATTGTAACATCTCACAATTTGAAATAGCTAGGAAGTAGCTAAGAACTAGAAATAGTCATTTTAGGAAATAATGAAAATCTGGAAAATTTGTATATGTTAGGAAAAGTTGAGTTTTGGGCAACTTCAAACGGTCATAACTTCTAGTTCAGGATGAGTTAGAGGTACTTCCAGATATGGTAGGAAATATATTGGAATGATCTTTCCAACGCCGCTGAGTTTGTGCGATTCTGAGTTCGTATGAGTGAGTTATTCCCTTTGGAAGTTAGGCTGTTGGAATTACGAAAGTCCAAATCCGGATTTTTGAAGGGTAGTTTGTCTTTTCCTTACCCAACTTAATTAATTCGATTTTAGGAGTTTAATTGGGGTAAAGTCAGAGTTTAGTTAGTTTTAGAAAAGTGAATTTCACGCTAGGGCTTGGAGAAAGGAGAAAAGAGGAGAAAGGAGAAGAACTTTCAAGATTCGTCGAGATTAGCTCGTGGATTTCATCGGGGGTGATCCCTACAAGGTATGTGATATCACATAGCATTGGGTTAGTTCACCCACACGCCAAGCATATTTAATTCAACATATTTTCGTCTTAAAAAGATTGAGAATTTGATGTTCTTGATAGTTGTTCTTGAATTGATTTTGTTCTTGAATATGAGCTGGGATTAAGGAGTTTCTTGGTGTTAATGTGTTGTTTCCTTGAGTTGTTTGGGTTAGAGTTTGTGTATATGATTTGGGTACATGAATCTAAAGTGAATTTGAGAAAAAGAATCGAATTAAAACGATTTAGGATCAGAAAACGAGATAAAAAATTAGTCAGACTTACTTGGGGAGGGCCAAGCGCGTCGCGACCTCATAGCGCCAGGAGGCTGGGGCGGCGCGCATGCAGTGCGCCCAAAGTGAACCCCAGAAAGTTGGGGCCTCGCTCGGCGCTCCCAGGATGCTCCCGAATCATCATTTTTCACCCAGTTTTTGTCATTCAGTCCGTTTAAGCCTTTCTTAAGTGTACTAACACTTTCCATTGATTCTAACTACTCTAAATGACTTCTGAACATCTAGAAATCATCCAGAAGCATGAATCATAACCTTGAATCCATAAATTCAAATTCAAGGAAAGTCAAGAGCCAAGTCTAGGAAGTTCTTAGAGTCTTTTCAAGAAGTCTTTTCCAAATGTTTTAACTTTGTTTTAAGACTTAAAGTTCAAGTTGAGTAAAGAGTAAAGAGCCATTTCTTCAAAAGTATATGGGGACTATGTATTCCCAAAGTGTTTTAAAATGTTTTCACATTTAAACAAGAAAGTAAACCCCAATTTCCAAAGGGCCTTCAGGCTAGTTTTCAGAAAAGAGTAATCGTTTTCTAAATGAAGCAATAGGGGAAACTTTGATTTCCAAGATAGCCTTTGAGCTAAGTTTTTGAGCACTAATCTCAAATCACAGAAGAAGTATGTTTCTAAACATAAAGAGCTAGTATCATATTTTGGGAGTAGTATTGAGCACCGATATGAGGGAGCGTTCAGAGAACCCACAACCCCCCATAAACCATGTAGCCATCATGGGTAGAAAAGGGTCATACTTTTTAGATGAATCCTTTTCGCATAGACTAGTGGATCCACTTAGTAGTTCAGGTCTTATACCTGTGGCAAGGTATAGGATGCGCTGACAGCGTGAAGAAGATCGTTGTATCATCACTATAGCTCTTAAGTGATGGTTGTTGGTTAGAGAAACTCCCACATAAGTTATTTGTATTCTTATATACACAGTTATTTGTTTGTTACATACATTTCAGAGTTTTAGTGTATCTTTGCATACACCCAGAGTTGACTTCATGTTTTAAACAACTTTTCTTTATATTGCACTTGTTTTAAAACTGCTTTATATTGAAATGAGTTCAATTATGAAGAGTAAGTAAGTCAGGCCAAGGGTTCGCTTGGGGCTAGCAATGGTTCTCGAGTGGCAGTCCCGCCCAGGGTGTAGGCTCGGGGGGTGACAGTCAATGTAGAGGTCAATCTAGGGGTAAATTTATTTGCCGTCATAGAAATTTCATGTACTTTCACTATATTTTCTATTTTATTTTCTGCACACCGTTCATTAGTAATTATGACATCATTGTTGTTGACGTCACTATTTTCTAGGGACGCTTGTGCAGATGTAGGCTTTGGGAAGCTAGCCTGGGCTGATGATTGTATTGGGCTTCTATCCTGTGATGTGTAATTTGTATCAATGGGATTTTTCCCTCCTTTTTTTATTTTTTTATATTGGAGAACTTTGTTTTCAAGGAACTTACCTGTGTCGGCATGAAATAACTTGACGTTTATACCTGGAGATGATTGGAGTACTCCCTGTGCTGGTCTTGATTTAAGTTTTTGTTCTCTAGAAAATGTAACAATCTGCCAGCCCGCTTCCTTGCTTGTAGTATTTTCGCTTGTGTTGTTTCCCATCTCCCTTGAGTCTGGTTTCGTGTACTCGTTCCTTGAAGGATGGCTTGCCTCCCCTGGCCTAACTGGACACATGAGTATTTTGTGGCCCAATACCCCACAAGTTGAGCAAAGGATATTTGATCCTTCATAAACTAGTGGTTGCAGATGCTGACCTATAGCAATTTTTTTCCTCACCGGTACGCCAATATGTACTTCGACACATATTCTTGCGTAACGCCCACGAAGGGCTTCTGATGTGCACACATCCGTCTTGACCAGCTTGCCAAGTTTTTGGCCTATTTTTGTTAAAACTAGGTGATCGTAAAATTCCATAGGTAGTTCTGGAAGGTGTATCCATATTGCCAATTTTGTTTCTTTTGCTTTAGATGCCACCTTTTAACTGATAGAAAAAAGCCATTAATGAACCAGGGTCCCTGCTGAAGTGTTTTATGCAGATTTTCCTCTTTGAGGAATTTAACTATATAGTAGTCATGGTCAGTGGCGGATCCAGGAATTCTATCGAGGGGGTTGAAGAAAAAAATTAATCACACTAATAATATCCATAAATAAACGGGTTGGGTCGGATCATTTATGAACGGATTGAATAACAAACGGGTTGACAAAAAAAATCCTTAGTTCAAACAATTCTTACAATTACAACTTATCATAAGAAACAAATTTAAAGTACATATCTATAAAATGATAATAAAGTAGCACAACTCATTCAAAAATTCTACAAGTTCTTCAATTACTTTAGAATTGTCTCCGGCTCCTGAAAGTGCAAATGTTGAGCAAGGATAAATTTAACATTAGAAAGACTGACAATAAACACAAATCAAAGCAAAAACTCACAAAAATTCTTTTTGGCACACTGCACATATAGAATTCTGATTTTTTTTTTAAAAAAACAAAAAATACAAGAACTTACAGAGGTTGCCATCAATGGTCGAATCACAAATGGAGGATAGAATGAAATGATGCGCGGAGATCGGAGGACCACCAGCGGCAGCGAGAGCAAGTAGGAGCAGGCATCAGGCGAGCAGCAAAACGAGAGGCAATATTCTAGTTGAAAGAGAAGACTAGGAGGAAAAAATAGAATATTGAAATCCCTAGAAAAGAGAGGGTTTTTTATTTGTTGACTTTTCAATTAAAGATTTAAAATATAAAATTTTAGTCATTAATGAAACGTCATCGTTGTTCTATTTATTTGTAATAAAACGCTTCAAAATTAGAAAAAAAATGTTGTTGCTCGCTGGATTCGAACCTGCGACCAAGCCCACAAAACGCGCTTTCTTGAACCCAATTTACCATTGAGCTACTCCTTTGACATATGCTCAGGGGGTTCAATTTTTAATATATACACGTAAACAGAAAAATCGATCTTATATATACAGTGTAATTTTTTTATCGAGGGGGTTCGGAACCCCCTCTGCACATTGTACATCCGCCCCTGGTCATGGCCCAAGTCTATAAGAATAATATTTTCTGTTACTTTCCACATTGCAGCTAGTCTTTAAAGGATGGGGGGTCAGTTGTCGTATCTTTGAATTTGATTTCACCCTTCCCAGGTAGTTGCTCCGTCGTTGCCCTCTCTCTGTCCGGCGGGTTGAGCGATTGTGTCTCAAAGTATTCCACGGTCAAGTCCATTATTTTACTGGAGCATTTAATGCTAATGTTTTGGTCAGGTTTTGTTTCATATTCTTCAAATTAATGTTTTTCTATTTTTCCTTCTCATTCAGCTCAACTAAATATTTTTTGTGTGAGTTATGACTATTTTCAGCAAGCTTAATTTCATATTCTTCAAAGGCTTAAGTCATCGACCGCCCCTTAGAGTTATCTGCATAATTCACTTAGATACCTCAACTAAGACTTGTACCTATTGAACACCTAAATTGTTCAAAACATGTACCTATTAAACACAAAACGCTGATATGGCAAAAAATGTGTTTTGCACTTCCCTGAAGTGCGTGAAAAGATTCAAAATAGT
>NC_064283.1:63717277-63743115 GCF_019186545.1 Solanum stenotomum
AAAAGTAATTTAGTCAAAATCATCTTTATAACGGATGAGACCCCTCTACATTACTCATCCTCTCCATTTCCCCAAAAACCTACTTGGATGATAGCCACATGTCATAATTAAGAACCAAAGGTTGAGATTTAATTACCTAACTTAAGGTCTAACTATAATTAGAATTACAAATAATTATTTATTTATTTTTTAAACAATGTCAATTTCATAATTCTAGCTAAAAATTCTCATTAATAAATATATCTATTTTTTTTCACTATTCCTATTTACTACGAGCTCTTTTTTTTTTTTTGAAAACAAATTTTTCTTTTTTGTTACAAAAATTCTGTTTCTAAAATTCTTTGGAACTCTGAGTTATAGTAAAAAATAAATAAATTAACATCATGCAGTTTTTTTTTAACTTAAAATTTGCAAATATTCTTTTTAAATTTTTTAATATCATATGTTGATTAGTTTGTGTAACGATTTCCAATAAGGCCTAAACGTTATCAGGGGTGGACTCACCTATATCACCCGTGGGTGCTCAAACACCCATTACTTTCGACTCGAGCTCTATATATACATATAGATTATTGAGAGAAATAGATAAAAACAAATTGTAAGCACCCAGAGACAACCAAAGGAGTTGTGTGCTTTGGTTAATGTTGTTTCTCTCCGATATTAAACTATCATGAGTCATGACAAAAAAAATATATATACTCCCTTCATTCCATTGTGCGCACTCTTTTTATTTTAGTCCGTTTCAGAAAAGAATGTCGCCTTACAATAATGTAATAGTGCTACTATTATTGGTTCATGCCGAGTACGATTGTGAATTCTAATAGTTTTTTTTAAAAAAAATATTAATTATAACTTGTAAAATCTCTTGACCGTAAAGTTTAAAATAGTTTTGCACTTATGATTTGTGATTGCAATAACTTTATGTTAAGGGTGATGCAACACTTTAACAATATGCATATATTTTACCTTCGGACCTTTTTTATGAGATTATATATGGATATGTTATTGTTATGGTAGAGCACCCATGAGATCAAAATCCTGGATCCGCCACTGAGCATTACTACATGACCAAAGTAAAAGACAATTTTTTTTTTTTCAAAACAAGTTGAGCTCGTTAATCAAATGGAAAATGGTGAATTTTTGAAATAAATTTATGAGATAATTTTTAGCTAGAATAGTTGGTTTGATAATTTTTTTAAAAAAAACTAAATAAGGAAATTATTTGTTCTTCTAATCATAATTAAATATTAATTTAGGTAATTAAATCTCAAGCTTTGATTCTTAATTATGACATGTATCTATCATCTAAGTAGGTACTTGGGGGAAATGGAGAGAATGAGTAATGGAGAGGAGCCTCATCCATTTATAACAGTCGTGTTTGTTACAAGATCTTTTATCTTTTATGTGATTGACTGTTATACACGTATGATAACATTTGATATTTAAATCTTATTTTCAATTATGCAACTAAAGTAAATATAAAGAATCAAGTATTCTTTTATAACTGCTCCTAATTGGTGAAATGACATGACCAAATTTGAACCTCTCATAGAGACATGATAGTCACTTATATGTGCATTTTCCTTCTAAACAAGTAAAAGGATGAAGTTGATGAACCAAAAACCCAATTACCAAAGAATCCTCCATTGACATGATTCCGTAGCTATAAACATTACCACTAGTGGACACTATTCCCTTCTAGCCATATTCTTAGAAAAGAATTGAAGGAATGTTACTCAATTGAAAAACAACAACAATTTTACATAAATAAAGACTTGTCTTTTGTACTTCTAGAATTTGGAGAGACTTAATTATAATAAGAGAAAGTCAAAGTGAGTAATTTTTTTTTAATACATGGTGCAATGTATCCAAGAGTGCCCAATGTCTCGGTATAAGCCACGGACTTGCTTATCGCTAAAATTTTAGAGATATCAAAATCACCAACATGAGCCACAATGTCTTCATCCAAAAGAAAGTTGGATGGCTTTAGGTTGCAATAAGCTATCGAAGTGTTATGACCATATAAAAGTTGTCATATAAAAGTTATTCCGGAAAGATAAAATAAAAGTTGTCAGAGAATGGAAAAGAAATTATTAAAGCTATTCGAGTCTCACTTAAAATCTTTTTTGGACAAGCAAATATTTCATGCTACTTTGAAAAAGTTTTTTTTTATTGCAATTGTAAATGAAAACCCTAGCTTGGAAGATTTGGCCCGATCTCTAGATATAAAGGATGAAGCTATCTTATTTAATAATTGAAGCAATTAATTTTTAGCATACTAATTTTAACATTCGATTACTATTTTTTTAAAAGTATTGCACGTTCTAAAATTTCTAAATTCGCCTTTGATAAGGTACCCTCTACAAGTTAAGCAAGAGTCAAAGTATATCCATGTCAAGAATCATTATGCCGAACGGAATTCCAGTAAAAAAACTTTTGGTTAGAATAACTGATTCTCAATTTATTGTATATGGCTTGAACCATAACAATTTCTCAACATGAAAACATTAATCTTATACTACAAGGTAGATGAAAAAAGAATATAGATCAAAGCACACGTTAGAGTTTGAAAAAAAGAAGAAAAATAAGCACACAGATCAAAGTAAAGCATACATTATTAGAAATTGAAAAAAGAAACGTAAATCAACGAAAGAAAGATTTATTGTCAATTTTACCATTGTCTTACAACATTTTTAAAAATTATTGGTGAAACATAATAAATGTTGAAACAATTCAAATTGAAAAAATTACCATTTTCAAGTATTTCAAATGCAGTGCTCCAACACCGAATAGCAAGTATCGAGTTCTAAGAATGCTAAAATCTGTGTAACATCTCGCCAAATTGAAATAACTAGGAAGAAGTTAAGAATTGGAAATAACCATTTTTGGAAAGAATATAAAAATCTGGAAATTTTGTTAAGTTATGTTAATAGATTTTTGGTCCACTTCAAATGACCATAAATTCTAGCTCAGGATGAGTTAGGTGTGTTTCCAGATATCGTAGGAAAGATCTTGGAATAATATTTCCAACGCCTCCGAGTTTGCGCGATTCCGAGTTTGAATGAATAAGATATGCCCATTGGAAGATGGGTTGTTTAAATAAGGAAATGTCCAATCCGGATTTTAAAAGGGTGTTTTGGTCATTTCCATACCCTATTATTTTAATTCGTTTTTAGTGAATTAATTAAGGGTCAAAACTGAATTGGTTCAGTTTGCACAATTGGAAATTTACGCTAGGGTTCTAGAGAGAAGAACGCAAGAGAGAAGAGAAGAGAAAATCAAGATTCGTCGTCTTCGTAAGGAATTGATTGCGGGTTTCATTAAGGATTTGATCCTACAAGGTATGTGAGACTTTCAAAACATTGGGTTTGTTCACCCACGTGCCAAGCGTGTTTGATTCAGTGTGAATTCGTTCTAAAAGATTGAAATTTGAATGTTCTTGATAGTTGTTCTTGAATTACTTTCGTTCTTGAACATGAGTTTAGATTAAGGAGTTTCTTGATATTAAATTGTTGTTTCCTTGAGTTGTTTGAGTTAGATTCTTGAGTATATGTTTTGGGTACCTGAATCTAAAGTGAATTTAAGAAAATGAATAAAAAATAATCGAATTAAGGTAAAAAAAACGAGTTGAAAAGTTCGTTGGGTTTGCCTAGGAAGGGGATGGCGCGACGAGCATGCAGTGCACCCAAAATGAGTCCTAGAAAGTTGGGGCTGGCGCGGTGCGCCAGGTACGCGCCCAGATCGTCGTTTTCACTATTTTTTTATCGTTTAGCCTATTTAAGTCCTTCTAAAGTGTACTAACACTTTCCATTGATTCTAACTACTCTAATTGACTTCTAAACTTCTAGAAATCATCCAGAAGCATGAATCATAACCTTGAATCCATAAATTCAAATTCAAGAAAAGTTAAGAGCCAAGTCTAGGAAGTTCTTAGAGTCTTTTCAAGAAGTCTTTCACAAACATTTTAACTTTGTTTTAAGACTTAAGTTTCAAGTTAAGTAAAGAGTAAAGAGTAAAGAGTTGAGTTCATTTCTTCAAAAGTAATAAGGGAACTAAGTATTTCCAAGAGTTTAAAATATTTTCACACTTGAACAAGAAAGGGAAACACCGATTTCCAAGAGAACTTTTAAGCTAAGTTTTGAGTAATTATCTCAAACCAAAGAAAGAAGTTTTGTTTTTAAAACATATGAGCTAAGTGTATTTTGGGAGTAGTATTGAGCACCGATATGGGGATGTGAGTTCATATTAAGTCAAGTCTCCATAAATCATGTAGCCATCATGGGTAGTAAAGGATCATACTTTTTAGATGATTCCTTAAGTGCTTTTTAGCAGAGACTAGTGGATCCACTTAGTTAAGGGGTTCTATATGACGACAAAGTATAGGACAGTTCTGGCAGCATGGGCAAGACGTTGTATCACCACTTAGGCTCATAGTGGTGGTTGTCGGTTAGAGAAACTCCTACAGAAACTATATTACTTTCTTACATGAGTAAAGTTGAGTTTATTATTACATTTCTTTAACGAACTGAGTTGCTTCCTACTGTTTTAAAAGCTTTCTATATATTTCATGTGTTTTATTACTTTATATTGTGTTAAGTTGTTCATGAGTTGAGTAAAGCCAAGGTAAGTGTTTCTTTAGATTCTTTTCAAGCCTATGTTATGTTTAACATTCCAACTTGCATACTCGTACATTCAATGTACTGATGCCAGTTGGCCTGCATCATTTTATGATGCAGACGCAGGTAACCAAGATCAGCATTCATCGCCTCGTTGATCAGGTTGAGCACTCGGAGTCTGTTGGTGAGCCTCCTTACTTTTCGGAGGGCTCCTTTTTACATATGGCTTTCTAGTTTTGAGTTGTTAGGATGATCGAGGGTCCTGTCCTGACATCCCTATTTGTTTTAGAGGTTTCATAGACAGTTAGTAGTTCAGTTGTCTTTACATTATTATTTCATAGGTTAAGACTTGAGTTGCCATTTTGGCCAAGTTGAATGTTTGACCCTTAAACATTTTTAGTTATTTTATTAAACAATTGAGTAAAGTGCATTTGATTTTTGTAAAAATGCTTAGAGTCTTCCGCTAAGTAAGTAAGTTAGGGCAAGGGTTCGCTTGGGGCTAACAATGGTTCTCGAGTGCCAGCCACGTCTAGGGTGTAGGCTCGGGGCATGACAAACTTGGTATCATAGTTCAAGAGTCCTAGGGAGTCTATGAAGCCATGTCTGTAGAGTCCTAGTTATCAGTGTAAAACGCGCTACATCTATAATTAGGGGGCTGTAACACTTACGAAAAATTCTCACTTCTTTCACACTTATTTCGTGCGTTAGAGTTTGATCTCTAAAACGCTTATCTCTAATTCGTGATTGCGCGTGTTTTTCAGTTAATCATGCCTCAACGAAGACCTGTTAGAGGTTGTCCTGCTAGGCGTAATGTTAAGGAGCAAGGGGAACACAATGCACCTGAAGTGCAACCCCAATGAGAAGTTACCAATGTTGAGTTTCGAGAAACAATAAATATGCTAAGGCAACAAAGATGAGCTCGACAAAAGGCTCACACTTCGAGGATTCGTGAGTTCTTGAGGATGAACCCTCTAAATTTCACTGGTTCGAGCACTTCTAAGGATCCAGAGAATTTTATTTAGGAGCTGCAAAAGGTATTTGATGTCATGTACATTGCTGATACTGAGAGGGTGGGAACTAACAACATACCAAATGAAGGGTGTCGCTAGGATTTGGTTTGATCAATGGAAGAAGAATCGAGCTGAGGATGCACCACCTGCGAGTTGGGCTTGTTTTGAGGAGGCTTTGTCGCTAGGATTTGGTTCGATCAATGGAAGAAGAACCGAGCTGAGGATGCACCACCTGCAAGTTGGGCTTGTTTTGAGGAGGCTTTCTTGGGGAGTTTCTTTCCTCGAGAACTGAAATAGGCTAAGGTACGAGTGTTCCTTACCCTTAAGCAATAGTCACTAAGTGTTTATGAGTATGGGTTGAAGTTCACCTAACTATCCCGTTATGCTCCAGAGATGGTTGCCTTTCTGAGGAGTAGAATGAGTCTTTTTGTTGTTGGGTTGTCCCGTTTATTATTCAAAGAGGGCAGGTCAACGATGCTAATTGGGGACTTGGACATATCAAGGTTGATGGTCTATGTGCAGCAGGTTGAGGAAGAGAAGTTGAGGGATAATGAGGAATTCAGAAAGGCGAAATGGTCTGGTGGACCCTTGTACTTGTATGTGTTTGTATTGTAAACCCTTCTACTTACTCATTTGTCATCTGAACCCCTGAACTCATCAAAACACAATATTTTAAACACGATTTTTTACCACTCAACTGTGTGTGTATCACAAACACCTGACACATAATTTTAAAAATAATTATAAAATGACACGTATGATTATAAAATGACACATGTATAAATGGTCACTCCATGTCATTTTTCCTTTTATTATATTTGATTAATATACCTACACTTTCTCTTTCCAATTTTTATTTTTCTTTGCCATAGCCATCTGCATCTCCATCCCCACAATCTCATTTCAACTTTTTCTTATCTTCCTTACCCTTTTCCTTTTTCCAACCTCTTCTACTCTTTCCATTGAAGTAAAAAATGTTGGCACGATTTCTGGTTGTTCACAATCTCGTCGGAGTTCGGAGTTGATTTTGGGTTCTGCTGTATTGGGGTTTTGGTGGTGACCGGTGGTGCTAAGGAAAAGTGG
The DNA here is from genome assembly GCF_019186545.1 of Solanum stenotomum. NCBI lineage: Eukaryota > Viridiplantae > Streptophyta > Magnoliopsida > Solanales > Solanaceae > Solanum > Solanum stenotomum. The sequence continues at coordinate 63,723,987 of NC_064283.1, forward strand.
GGGTCTATTGGGTGGTCTGATTGTTTCTAGTTGTTCACAGTTGGTGGCGTTGTGAAAGTCGAGACTTATTGACAGAGTTAGTTTGGGGTTTTTGTTATTGTTGTTGTTGGTTCTCATTTATAGTTGTTGGTTGAAGCTTGTCGGAAATGGTGAGAACGAAGGTAGTTTGGTCGGAAAAGGTGATGAGGACGAGAAGAAGGCAAAAAGTTTGGGTTTGGTTTGGAACTAAAACAAGGGGTCAATGTCAAAAATTATTTGAGTTTTTTTGTTTGATTTTCAACTTATCTAGGTAGGTTTTCCAATTTATTTGTTGTTTAGTTTGGATTTGATCTCTATTTGTATCTTTGTTTGGTTTTGGGGGTTTTTAATCAATTACATTGATTTTGTTGAAATTCTTTGGGGATTTTGCATTTTTGTGCCTAATGTTAGTGTAAGATATTTTGGTAGTAGTGTTATGCCTTCCATGGCATTTTTCATAAAAAAAAAAGAGAGCCATATAATAACAAGAAACGATAGAGAAGAAATTTTTGGGAAAGAGATCGGAAAAAAGCCCAAGAAAACCTCAAATTTTGTCCAACAATGGTGTTAGATGCAAATAGGAAGATGATGGCTTTACAAAGCCCTAATGTGACTGTTAGACCCTTTTCCAAGGGTCTCACGCTCCTAATAGGTGTGTGTCACACGCTCTTTGGTATTAACTGCCACATAGGATGCCAAGTCAAAAAAAGTGTTTAAAATATTGCGTTTTGATGAGTTCAGGGGTTCAGATGACAAATGAATAAGTAGAAGGGTTCACAATACAAACACATACAAGTACAAGGGTCCATCAGACCATTTCGACATTTAGAAATAAGAAAACTAAGACAGGGAATGAGTTCGGGCAGTAGAAAAGTAATGTGAACCATTCGTCCTTTCAGCAAAAGCAAAAGGGACCCGCTCCATCATCTGCTAGTGCACCTACACCCAGAAACAGAGGTGAGTATAATGGTAAGAATTCGTAGAACTACATAGCTAGACCTGCCCAATCTCAGGGTAGTTTTGCACAAAGAGGTAACTAGGCTCCTGCCTGTGCTAACCCACCCAGGTAAGTGTCGTGATGGCTCCACAAGTTGCTTCAAGTATGGACTAGAGGGTCATTTCATGAAAGACTGTCCAAAGAACAAACGGGTAGTGGTAATGGGGGAAATAAAGCCTAGTCTTCTTTAGTTGCTCCACCAGATAGGGCAACACCTAGAGGAGCTACTTCCGGTACTGGCGGAGGAGCAAACCACCTTTATGCGATCACTAGTCATCAAGAGCAAGAGAACTCTCCATATGTTGTCACTGGTATGATCAAAGTCTTTTCTCTTGATGTTTATGCTTTGCTAGACCCAGGAGCAAGTTTATCTTTTGTAGCACCTTATGTTGCAAATAGTTTTGATGTTCTTCCTGAGAAACTCTGTGATCCCTTTTATGTTTCTACACCTGTTGGGGAGTCTACTCTAGCTGAGCGAGTATATCGTGATGTGTCATTTCCATCAATCACAAAGTCACAATGGCTGATTTAATTGAGTTAGACACGGTAGACTTCGATGTCATTCTAGGTATGGACCGACTTCATACCTGTTATGCCTGCATTGATTGTAGAACTCGAATTGTTAAGTTCCAAATTGCAAATGAGCCAGTCTTAGATTGGAAAAATAGTTCGGCAGTGCTTAAAGGTCATTTTATTTCGTACCTTAAGGCAAAAATGTTAGTTTCCAAGGGGTGTGTCTATCACTTAGTCCAAGTTAATGACTCTAGTGTTGAGATACCTCCTATTCAGTCAGTTTCAGTAGTAAGAGAGTTTCCAGAAGTCTTTCCTGATGATCTTCTCGGAATCCTTTCTGAGAGAGAAATAGACTTCGGTATAGACATTCTTCCAGATACTGGTCCTATATCTATTCCGCCCTATAGAATGGTACCAATAGAGTTGAAAGACCTTAAAAAGCAGTTGAAAGATCTCATTGATAAGGGCTTTATTCGACGAAGTGTCTCACCTTGGGGCGCTCCGTCTTATTTGTGAGAAAGAAAGATAGTTCCCTTAGGATATGTATAGATTACCGTCAGTTGAACAAGGTTACCATTAAGAACAAGCACCCTTTTCCGAGAATTGATGACCTTTTCGATTAGCTTCAGGGTGCTTCTTGTTTTTCAAAAATAGACCTCAGATCTGGCTACCATCAGTTGAAAGTAAGGGAGTGTGATATTCCCAAGACAACATTCAAGACCCGTTATGGCCATTATGAGTTTCTGGTCATGTCCACTGGTTTGACCAATGCACGTACAACGTTCATGGACCTTATGAATAGAGTATTCAAACCTTATTTAGATATATTTATTATCGTCTTCTTTAATGACATACTAATCTATTCAAGGAATGAGGAAGATCATGCTATTCATCTCAAAGTAGTTCTCCAGACTTTAAAAGATAAAGAGTTATATGCCAAGTTCTCTAAGTGCGAGTTTTGGTTAGAGTTTGTGGCATTCTTAGGCCACATTGTGTCTGGAGAGGGAATTAAAGTTGATACTCAGAAAATTGAGGCAGTGCAGAATTGGCCTAGACCCACATCTCCAATTGACATTATGAGTTTCTTGGGTTTGGCTGGCTATTATAGAAGGTTCGTTGAGGGGTTCTCATCTATTTGATCCCCTTTGACCAAGTTGACTCAGAAGACAGTGAAGTTTCGATGGTCTGAAGCTTGTGAGGAAAACTTTCAGGAATTGAAAAAAAGGTTGACTACTGCCCCAATTTTGACATTATCGGAAGGTACGCATGGTTTTTTATTGTATTGTGATGCATCTAGAGTTGGTTTGAGTTGTGTATTAATGCAGAATGGCAAGGTTATAGCTTATGCCTCCAGACAGTTGAAAGTTCATGAGAAGAACTACCCAACCCATGACTTAGAGTTGGCTGCTATAGTATTTGCTTTGAAATTATGGCGTCATTATTTATATGCCGTTCATATAGATGTATTCACTGATAACAAGAGCCTTCAATATGTGTTTACTTAGAAAGAGGTTAATCTCAGACAAAAGAGGTGGTTAGAATTACTCAAGGATTATGACATGAATATTCTTTACCACCCAAGTAAGGCTAATGTTGTTGCTGATGCTTTAAGGAGGTTGTCTATGGGTAGTACCACCCATGTTGAGGAAGAAAATAGAGAGTTAGCGAAAGATGTGCATAAACCTGCACACTTGGGAGTCCGACTAATGGATTCCATAGAAGGAGGAGTGGTGGTGATGAATGGGGCGGAATCATCATTAGTGTCAGAAGTAAAAGAGAAGCAACACCAAGATCCCATTTTGCTTGAATTGAAGACAAATGTTCATAAGCGAAACGTAATGGCTTTTGAACAAGGGGGAGATAGTGTGTTGAGGTATCAAGGTAGGTTGTGTGTACCAAGGGTGGATGAACTCCAAGAGAGGATCATGGAAGAAGCTCATAGCTCTATATATTCCATTCATCCGGTTCCACAAAGATGTATCGTGACTTGAGAGAAGTGTATTGGTGGAGTAGCATGAAAAAGGGGATTGCAGAGTTTGTTGCTAAGTGTCCGAATTGCCAACAAGTTAAAGTAGATCATCAAAGGCCCGATGGTTTGGCTCAGAATATAGAACTTCCGGAATAGAAGTGGGAGATGATTAATATGGATTTCATCACATGTTTACCAAGGTCTCGCATGCAACATGATTCAATTTTGGTGATTGTTGACAGAAGGACAAAATCAGCCCACTTTTTGCCGATAAAGACTACCTATTCAACAGAGGATTATGCCAGGTTATATATTCAAGAGGTAGTAAGACTTCATGGATTCCCTATTTCGATTATATCAGATAGAGGTGCACAATTTACTGCACAGTTTTGGAAGTCATTCAAAAAAGGCTTGGGTTCAAAAGTGAACTTGAGTACTACTTTTCATCCTCAGACTGATGGTCAAGCAGAGTGCACCATTCAGACATTATAAGATATGTTATGAGCTTGTGTGATTGATTTCAAGGGTAATTGGGATGATCACCTGCCTCTTATCGAGTTTGCTTACAACAATAGTTATCACTCGAGTATCCAAATGGCTCCTTATGAAGCTTTTTATGGGAGAAGATGCAGATCTCCTATTGGATGGTTTGAAGTTGGTGAAGCTGGGTTAATAGGACCTGATTTAGTTCATCAAGCTATGGAGAAGGTGAAAGTGATTCAAGAAAGGTTAAAAACTGTGCAGAGTCATCAGAAATCCTACACTGATGTTAGGAGAAGGGAGTTAGAGTTTGAAGTAGATGATTGTGTATATCTTAAAGTTTCACCCATGAAAAGTGTTATGAGATTTGGTAAGAAGGGGAAGCTTAGTACCCGGTATATTAGTCCTTACAGAGTATCGAAAAGGGTAGGTAATATAGCTTATGAGTTGGAGCTACCACAAGAATTAGTCGCGGTTCATCCGATTTTTCACATCTCCACGTTGAAGAAGTGCATGAGCGATCCTTCATTGATCACACCAACTGAAGATATTGGGATCAAGGATAGCTTATCTTATGAGGAGATTCCTGTTCAGATTCTAGATAGCCAAGTTCACAAGTTGAGAACAAAAGAGGTAGCATCAGTCAAAGTCCTTCAGAGGAATCAATTTATTGAGGAAGCTAATTGGGAAGCTGAGGAGGATTTGAAGAAGAGATATCCACATCTCTTTGAGCCCAAAAATATTCCAGATTAAGGTATTACTTCTATTATTAGTACTCTTTAATTTATGAGTGAGCATGTTATTTGTTTGCATTTGCTTGTTGGGTGTTTGAACTTAACGTTACCACCCTTAGCCTAGTAAGAATAATCCCATTCGAGGATGAATGTTCCCAATGGGGAGATATTGTAACATCTCGCAATTTGAAATAGCTAGGAAGAAGCTAAGAACTGGAAATAGTCATTTTAGGAAATAATGAAAATCTGGCAAATTTGTATAAGTTAGGAAAAGTTCAGTTTTGGCCAACTTCAAACGGTCATAACTTCTAGCTCAGGATGATTTATAGGTACTTCCAGATATGGTAGGAAAGATCTTGTAATGATCTTTCCAACACCGCTGAGTTTGTGCGATTCTGAGTTCGTATGAGTGAGTTATTCCCTTTGGAAGTTGGGCTGTTGGAATTAGGAAAGTCCAAATCCGAATTTTTGAAGGGTAGTTTGGTCTATTCCTTACCCAACTTAATTAATTCGTTTTTAGGAGTTTAATTGGGGTAAAGTCAGATTTTAGTTAGTTTTAGAAAAGTGAATTTCACGCTATGGCTTAGAGAAAGGAGAAAAGAGAAGAACGTTCAAGATTCGTCGAGATTAGCTCGTGGATTTCATCGGGGGTGATCCCTACAAGGTATGTGAGATCACATAGCGTTGGGTTAGTTCACCCACACGCCAAGCATATTTAATTTAGCATATTTTCGTCATAAAAAGATTGAGAATTTGATGTTCTTGATAATTGTTCTTGAATTGATTTCGTTCTTGAATATGAGTTGGGATTAAGGAGTTTATTGGTGTTAAAGTGTTGTTTCCTTGAGTTGTTTGGGTTAGAGTTGGTGTATATGATTTGGGTACATGAATCTAAAGTGAATTTGAGAAAAAGAATCGGATTAAAACGATTTAGGATCAGAAAACGAGATCAAAAATTTGTCAGACTCACCTAGGGAGGGTCAGGCGCGTCGCGACCCATAGCGCCAGGAGGCTGGGGCGGCGCGCATGCAGTTTGCCCAAAGTGAACCCTAGAAAGTTGGGGCCTAGCGCGGCGCTCCCCGGTTGCTCCCGAATCATCATTTTTCACCTAGTTTTTGTCATTTAGTTCGTTTAAGCCTTTCTAAAGTGTACTAACACTTTCCATTGATTCTAACTACTCTAAATGACTTATAAACATCTAGAAATCATCCAGAAACATGAATCATAACCTTGAATCCATAAATTCAAAGTCAAGGAAAGTCAAAAGCCAAGTCTAGGAAGTTCTTAGAGTCTTTTCAAGAAGTCTTTTCCAAATGTTTTAACTTGATTTTAAGACTTAAAGTTCAATTTGAGTAAAGAGTAAAGAGTAAAGTTTGAAGTCCATTTCTTCAAAAGTATATGAGGACTATGTATTCCCAAAGGGTTTTAAAATGTTTTCACATTTAAACAAGAAAGGAAACCCCGATTTCCAAAGGGCCTTCGGGCTAGTTTTCAGAAAAGTAATCGCTTTCTAAATGAAACAAGAGGGGAAACTTTGATTTCCAAGATAGCCTTTGAGCACTAATGTCAAATCACAGAAGAAGTATGTTTCTAAACATAAAGAGCTAGTATCATTTTTTGGGAGTAGTATTGAGCACCGATATGGGGGAGCGTTCAGAGAACCCACAACCCCCCTATATACCATATTTCCATCATGGGTAGAAAATGATCATACTTTTTAGATGAATCCTTTTCGCATAGACTAGTGGATCCACTTAGTAGTTCAGGTCTTATACCTGTGGCAAGGTATAAGATGCGTTGGCAGCGTGAGGAAGATCGTTATCTCATTATTATAGCTCTTAAGTGATGGTTGTTGGTTAGAGAAACTCCCACATAAGTTATTTGTATTCTTATATACACAGTTATTTGTATTGTTACATACATTTCAGAGTTTTAGTGTATCTTTGCATACAACCAGAGTTGACTTCATGTTTTAAACAATTTTTCTTTATATTGCACTTGTTTTAAAATTGTTTTATATTGAAATGAGTTCAGTTATGAAGAGTAAGTAAGCCAGACCAAGGGTTTGCTTGGGGCCAACAATGGTTCTCAAGTGGCAGTCCCGCCGAGGGTGTAGGCTTGGGGGGTGAAAGTCGATGTAGGGGTCAATCTAGGGGTTAATTTATTTGCCGTCATAGAAATTTCATGTACTTTCACTATATTTTCTATTTTATTTTCTGCACACCGTTCATTAGTAATTATGACATCATTGTTGTTGACGTCACTATTTTCTAGGGACGCTTGTGCAGATGTAGGCTTTGGGAAGCTAGCCTGGGCTGATGATTGTATTGGGCTTCTATCCTGTGATGTGTAATTTGTATCAATGGGATTTTTCCCTCCTTTTTTTATTTTTTTATATTGGAGAACTTTGTTTTCAAGGAACTTACCTGTGTCGGCATGAAATAACTTGACGTTTATACCTGGAGATGATTGGAGTACTCCCTGTGCTGGTCTTGATTTAAGTTTTTGTTCTCTAGAAAATGTAACAATCTGCCAGCCCGCTTCCTTGCTTGTAGTATTTTCGCTTGTGTTGTTTCCCATCTCCCTTGAGTCTGGTTTCGTGTACTCGTTCCTTGAAGGATGGCTTGCCTCCCCTGGCCTAACTGGACACATGAGTATTTTGTGGCCCAATACCCCACAAGTTGAGCAAAGGATATTTGATCCTTCATAAACTAGTGGTTGCAGATGCTGACCTATAGCAATTTTTTTCCTCACCGGTACGCCAATATGTACTTCGACACATATTCTTGCGTAACGCCCACGAAGGGCTTCTGATGTGCACACATCCGTCTTGACCAGCTTGCCAAGTTTTTGGCCTATTTTTGTTAAAACTAGGTGATCGTAAAATTCCATAGGTAGTTCTGGAAGGTGTATCCATATTGCCAATTTTGTTTCTTTTGCTTTAGATGCCACCTTTTAACTGATAGAAAAAAGCCATTAATGAACCAGGGTCCCTGCTGAAGTGTTTTATGCAGATTTTCCTCTTTGAGGAATTTAACTATATAGTAGTCATGGTCAGTGGCGGATCCAGGAATTCTATCGAGGGGGTTGAAGAAAAAAATTAATCACACTAATAATATCCATAAATAAACGGGTTGGGTCGGATCATTTATGAACGGATTGAATAACAAACGGGTTGACAAAAAAAATCCTTAGTTCAAATAATTCTTACAATTACAACTTATCATAAGAAACAAATTTAAAGTACATATCTATAAAATGATAATAAAGTAGCACAACTCATTCGAAAATTCTACAAGTTCTTCAATTACTTTAGAATTGTCTCCGGCTCCTGAAAGTGCAAATGGAGAGCAAGGATAAATTTAACATTAGAAAGACTGACAATAAACACAAATCAAAGCAAAAACTCACAAAAATTCTTTTTGGCACACTGTACATATAGAATTCTGATTTTTTTTTTAAAAAAACAAAAAATACAAGAACTTACAAAGGTTGCCATCAATGGTCGAATCACGAATGGAGGATAGAATGAAATGATCCGCGGAGATCGGAGGACCACCAGCGGCAGCGAGAGCAAGCAGGAGCAGGCATCAGGCGAGCAGCAAAACGAGAGGCAGTATTCTAGTTGAAAGAGAAGACTAGGAGGAAAAAATAGAATATTGAAATCCCTAGAAAAGAGAGGGTTTTTTATTTGTTGACTTTTCAATTAAAGATTTAAAATATAAAATTTTAGTCATTAATGAAACGTCGTCGTTGTTCTATTTATTTGTAATAAAACGCTTCAAAATTAGAAAAAAAATGTTGTTGCTCGCTGGATTCGAACCCGCGACCAAGCCCACAAAACGCACTTTCTTGAACCCAATTTACCATTGAGCTACTCCTTTGACATATGCTCAGGGGGTTCAATTTTTAATATATACACGTAAACAGAAAAATCGATCTTATATATACAGTGTAATTTTTTTATCGAGGGGGTTCGGAACCCCCTCTGCACATTGTACATCCGCCCCTGGTCATGTCCCAAGTCTATAAGAATAATATTTTCTGTTACTTTCCACATTGCAGCTAGTCTTTAAAGGATGGGGGGTCAGTTGTCGTATCTTTGAATTTGATTTCACCCTTCCCAGGTAGTTGCTCCGTCGTTGCCCTCTCTCTGTCCGGCGGGTTGAGCGATTGTGTCTCAAAGTATTCCACGGTCAAGTCCATTATTTTACTGGAGCATTTAATGCTAATGTTTTGGTCAGGTTTTGTTTCATATTCTTCAAATTAATGTTTTTCTATTTTTCCTTCTCATTCAGCTCAACTAAATATTTTTTGTGTGAGTTATGACTATTTTCAGCAAGCTTAATTTCATATTCTTCAAAGGCTTAAGTCATCGACCGCCCCTTAGAGTTGTCTGCATAATTCACTTAGATACCTCAACTAAGACTTGTACCTATTGAACACCTAAATTGTTCAAAACATGTACCTATTAAACACAAAACGCTGATATGGCAAAAAATGTGTTTTGCACTTCCCTGAAGTGCGTGAAAAGATTCAAAATAGTATCTTTTTGAATTTTTTTTACATTTTTTCTTCTTCTATTGACACTTGGCATTATAATTAACTTAAAAACATTTTTCTTCTTTCATTTACACTTTTTTCAGAAAAGAAAAGGACCCCATCCCCTACCTATCATCTTCTTCATTATTTTGTTTGCAAAACTTTCTTCATTTTAGCTTCAACATTGTTTTTCTTTCTTTTTTATAAAAAAAAGAATATTATTTCTTCCAAATATGAAGATAAATGAAAATCAACTGTGAAGATTTAGATTTGAAAGCGTATGATTTATTTCAAATATCATAAAAATAAGGAACAAATATGAAGAAGAAGAAAGAAGATAAATGATTTTTACGTATAAAAAAAGTTAGCCGATATTTGTTTATCGCAATTTTCGAACAAAGATTTTTACTCAAATTCATATATAAACCCATTAAATTTATCAAAAATGATATTCAAAAATTTGAAATAATTGATTTTTGAGCTATCAATTTCATTTTGTCATCGATGTAGAAATGAATAACTGCCGGCGAAATTTTCTTTCTTCTTCACTCTTAGTATGAAAATGTATTTATATATTTTTTTAAAAGTTAATCTTCAAATTATTTGAAAAGAATTAGGTTTTGTGATTTGAGAAAGAATGTGTTTTGGGAAGAAGATGAAGATGAAAGGGGGTTGGGTAGAATAGGTTGACATTTTCATTTTTTTCTTTTTCTTTTTCAAAAAATTAGATAGAAAATGTGTTTGAAATAATTTTAAACAATTTTTTTTTTATAATTTTCGGGGCCCGGTGCCACATGTTATTTTTTAATTAGCCGTTTTGCCACGTCACCACAAGTGTATCACACACTCTTCATATATTTTGCTGATTATCAAAAAATGCCTAATAGGAACAATTTTTGAATTGGTAAAAGCGTTCAATAGGTACTAGTCCTAGTTTAGGTGTCTAAGTGAATTATGTGGACAACTTTAAGGAACCGCTGATGACTTCAGCCTTCTTCAAATTAAGCTTGCTGAAAATAGTCATAACTCACACCAAAAATATTTGGTAGAGCTGAATAAGAAGGAAAAAAAAGAAAAACATTAAAAGGACGAAAACTTTGACCATGTGAGATCATATACATACCAAACGAAAAATAATCAATACAATTTTAAGGAGACAACAAAACAACGAGAAAAAACATACATTTAAGGGAGTAAACTATGAGATATCCAATGATGATAACAAATCATTCTAACCAGAAAAGTTGTCATATTTTAAAATAACATACCTCAAAAAATTGACTAACACTTCAATCAACTTTCAATCTTTAAAGTACTCATAATATCCAGTGATAAATTTACTAAAAATAGATAACAACAACGTAAAAACAAAAAATATGGGCATGCAAAGTTATTAACTCTCAGAGGATTTTCTAAAGAACACAAAATTTTATCCTTGTATGTGAAGAAATGACGTTGATGAACAAATTCGAGATTTGTAAGGATTTTTTTATTGTACCTTCAACAATTCCAGTAGACAAAATTTGCGTGAATATTCAATTAACGTTTGTTAGTTAATATGTACTAACAAATACTTATAACACTAATATTGTAGAAATATAAACAACAAAATTTAAAGCATGTACTGAAAAATAACAATTAATAATATAAGCATAAATTAATGACTGTAAAAACATACAAGGATTTGTAACAATAGAATGAAACAAAATGAAAAAAATCGAGCCCACCGAATGCACAGTGTCCCTTTAAGGAAATTATTCCCCCCTAGTACCCGAGATTTAAAGGAATAGATCCTCTTAGGAAAGAGCGATTCTATTCACCAGTGTATTGATACAAAAAAAATGGTGTCAATGAGTCATTCAACATGAGCAAAATACACAATTATTTAATTGTTCAAAAGAAGAAGAAGAAGTTCAAAATTTTCGTTGTTTTAAAATGAGAGGAAATTCCTCTATTTATAGACAATAAAAGGTAGTGTGAACAAATGCTTATTGTGTCTTATCGAAAAGGTTACAACCTTTCATAAAAGTCGCAACTTTTCATAAAAGTCTCAACTCTTCATAAGAGTCGCAACTCTTCAAAAAAGTCACAACTTTTCATGAAAAGGGAAGGCTAGTTTTGGAAATAAAAAATGGTGTCAATGAGTCATTCAACATGAGTAAAGTACACAATTATTTAATTGTTCAGAAGAAGAAGAAGAAGTTCAAAATTTTCGTTGTTTTAAAATGAGAGGAAATTCCTCTATTTATAGACAATAAAAGGTAGTGTGAACAAATGCTTATTGTGTCTTATCGGAAAGGTCATAGCCTTTCATAAAAGTCGCAACTTTTCATAAAAGTCTCAACTCTTCATAAAAGTCACAACTTTTCATNATTCCTCTATTTATAGACAATAAAAGGTAGTGTGAACAAATGCTTATTGTGTCTTATCGGAAAGGTCACAGCCTTTCATAAAAGTCGCAACTTTTCATAAAAGTCACAAATCTTTATAAAAGTCTCAACTCTTCATAAAAGTCACAACTTTTCATGAAAAGGGAAGACTAGTTTTGGAAATAAAATAAATTAAAAAGGAATCCTGGTTTGTGGTGGCGCCACATAAGCGGGTCTAGGGTTCTCTTTTATATATTTACTAGGTAATTTACCCGCGCTTCACGCGGGCATAAATAATTTTTCTAAAGTTTTGAACAACCTTTCCAATAATGACTGTTATAAAAAAAAATTAGTAGATTTTAAAAACATTTCAATAGAAATCAAATGATTTAGCATTATCAAATATCTCAAGAATTGTAAATATATAATGAATGATTAAAAATATCTTTATATCTAATCAATTTTATTTTTTACATAATTTATCATAATATATGTTTGATGATATAACTGTCTTGTTAAAACTGAGTGATGTTTTTATGTAGCGATTAAACACCATTTTTTCTATTTTTTGTACATGAAAAATATAGAATCTGATAATTTTATTGTTAGAATAACTTCTTGTGAAAAAAATTATGTGGAAGTTTTCGATAATCAATATTAGTTATAAATAAGTTAAGACCGTTAAAATTGTACACCACAACAACATAAATAATTTTTTTTTAGAGAAAATCTACTTGTCTGAGGTCAAACGTTCCCCACTTTTCGTTATTCTTACTTAGTTACTCTAAAAAAATTATAGAAGGAGAAAAATAAATTGAAACAACAGCAAATCTGATGATAATGCAGTTATGTGGAAAATTGGTGGTGGAGGCTCACAGGTGTGGAAAAAAATGCTTCAAGCACGTGAGCTAGTTGAGCATCAAATTCTATGGAAATTGAAGAATGGGGCAGTCTCAGTATGGCATGATAACTGGACAGGATTAGGGGATCTCTATACCATTACGGGGGAGAATTATGAATGGGATGAGACCTATCAGAAGACGGCTGACCTAACCAAACAGGGTGGATGGGATGTTGATATTCTAAATGATATCCTCCTGCAAGAATTGGTGAACCACATTCGACAACATATTCATCCACCTAACAATAATGTGGGGAACGATACACCTTGTTGGATGTTGGAAACAAATGGAATGTTCTCGGTTAAATCAGCATGGTAGTATATCAGACATAAACAAGTTCCCAATAGAATTTATAAGTGGATGTGGACAAAGGGAATACCTTTTAAAATGGCTTTTACAATGTGGAGACTATGGAAATTCAAAATTCCGGTGGATGATAGAGTGAGGAGATGGGGATTGGAAGGTCCATCTAAATGTTGGTGTTGTGATAGGCCTGCACAAGAAACACTATCACATGTGTTTCTAAGATCCTTTGCTGCTAACAGGACTTGGTCCTATTTCTGTTCTTTTGCAGGTTATAGCACGGAAGGACTTAACTTGAGAGAAGTTATAATGTTGTGGTGGGGAGCAAAAGTTAAAAACGCTATGAGACCATACTATAGAGCTTTGCCCAGCTTTATCATTTGGGAGCTGTGGAGAAGAAGGAATAAAATGAAGCATGAGGGAAAAAGGATTTCAGTGGCAAGAATTATACACAATGTCACCAGATGCTTATTCGTGATGTTGCAGTTAAGAAAGCCAAATATGACAAGATCCAGTGACTGGCCAGGAATGATAAGAGAAATGGAAACATACTGTCCTAAAATGAAAGTCAAGAAGGTACTATGGGAATTTCCACCAGAAGGATGGGTAAAATACAACACAGATGGGGCTTCACGGGGAAACCCAGGTCTGAGCTCCTATGCTTTCTGTTTAAGAGATGACAAAGGAGACATTCACTATGCAGAAGGAGCTACTTTGGAGAACACTACTAACACAGTTGCGGAAACTAAAGCAATTTTAGAAGCATGTAACCATAGCAAGAAGTCACAGTATAACAACATAATCATTCAGACGGACTCATTGCTATTGTGCAAGGTACTAGAAGGTACATGGGTTGTTCCGTGGTTAATTTCAGATATGGTGAATGAAATCAAATCATGCATGCAGGGTAAGCATCATGTTTTTCAGCATATAATGAGAGAGGGAAACAAGCTAGCAGACTATCTAGCTAATAAAGCCATTGATCATGGAGATTTCAAATATACAAACTTTAATAGCATGGAAGTGCAGGGAAGAAAGATCATCAACAGTGATAAACTAAAATGCCCATACTTAAGAGTTTCACCAATAAAGGGATAAGGGGACAGGGAAACCTCAGCTTATTGATGATCCACAACAGAAGGATCGAAGACTACTGTTCATCCAAAGAGGGAACATCATCCTAGGGGAAAGTGGAAGAAACGAAGGAAGAAAGACAAGGAGAATGATGCGGATTTCTGATTTAGGAAACCTACCAAGTTTTTTATTTTTTATTTTTTTTATTTTTTTTTACTGAACTAAGTTGGGTTTGGACTTTAGGAAAAGAGGATTAGAGTTTATTTGTTTTCGTTATTTGTTCTCGTTATTTGTAGTTGGGCTTGTGATGGGATTGGGCTTTGCCCGAGGAGGTGTATGGTGGTGTAATTTTCTCTTTCTAGTTCATTAATAAAATACCCCATTTGATTAAAAAAAAAAATCTGATAGTTACTTAGATGTGCATTTTTTTGCTAAGCAAGTAAAAGGATGAAAGTAATGAACCAAAAAACCAATTACTAAAGTTAAACAAGGTTCAAAACCACTCAAATCTGAAATCACAAAATGAGGGAAATGCAACACTTCGAATTACAAACAACTTTATTTTAAAAAAAAAACAAACATCACCATGATTCCATAACTAAAAACATCTGAACATTATTCCCTCCGAGTGATATTCTTAGAAAAGGATTGACGAAAAGTTACTCAACCGAAAAACAACACTAATTCTGCATAAATAAAGACTTGTTTTTTTTGTACTTTTAGAATTCGGAGAGATTTAATTATGATAATAGAAAATCAAAGAGAATGAAAATCGTAGCTTTGTAAGGTTTTGCAATACAAGACCAAGAAATGAGTTTGATAGAATATAATAGTAATGGGGGCGGCAAAATGGGTTACTGCAACAACTCACAATTTCACAATACTAACTCAGATATATATTAGTAATATGTTTTACTAAATACAATAAAACACAACAAAGGCAATTGCAAGGAATTACAAAACAGAAAAATACACTTGAAAATTGAACTAGAAATTTAAAAGGAGACGAGAATATTCAATATCATAATTAATTAACTTCCTTATCCCTTCCTACCCAAGTTCTCAAACTCCGATACCAATTTCATTACTAACTCTGGCCTTGCTCGCGTGACTTTCTTCCTTCTCAAAAGTAATCATCCAACCTTTTAGGTGAAATTACATTTCTAGTACTCTACGCGGCTTGCCAATGCATAAATCACTCATCAAGATTTGGAATCCTAGAGGCAACACCAATATCCTTATCACCTTTCACATTGTTGATTGTGTTGCCTATAGGATTGATGGGGTTTTTTCCCTTTGAAGAGTTGTCCACCATCGAAATGACGTTTCCAATTCCATGTCCTAGAGATGTAGCATTTATGTTATCTTCTCCGGTATTTGAAGATCTTCGCACAAGAAAAGGATAATCACTTGTACATCCACTTGCAAAATCTTCCCAAACACAAGCCAAAAGATAATTATTTTGAAGAAGGAGATGACTTCTATCACTATTTCTAGCATTCAGATCACTAGGTTCATTCCTAGCACGAGACAAAATATTATTTTGTGGAGGATTAAAGAAACGACTTGTTTCACTTGTCATATTTTCACTGCCTAAAGATTGATGAGCGCACTTCTGTTCGGAACTCAAGGAAGTTCTGCTACTCATCTCTCCATCAGTTAGAGCATCAACATCATTAAGCACATCAGGGAACTTACTCTGGAAAGACTAGAAAGATAATACAAAAAGTAGTCAGAGAATGGAAAAAAAATTATTAAGGATATTCAAGTTTCACCGAAAATCTTCTTTTGGAGAAGGCATATAAACACACAAATACTTAATGCTACTATGAAAAAGATTTTGTATTGCAATTAAAAATGAATAACCCTAGCTTGGAAGATTTGATCCGATCTTTACTGATGAAGAAGACAAGGGGAAATCAATGAACACAAATGACTAAATACAAAAGATGAAGCTATCTTGTTTAATAATTGAGCCAATTAATTTTTAGCACACTAATTTAATTTTTTTTTAAGTAGTGCATGTTCTAGAAATTCTAGTCTCGCCTTTGATAAGGTACCCTTTACAAGTCAAGGAGGAGCCAAAGTATATCCATATCAAGAATCAATATGCAGAACGAAATACCAGTACAACAACTGGCTCTTATTTAATTGTATTTGGCTTGAACCATAATAATTTCTCAACATAAAAAATATTAATCTTAAACCACAAGGTAGATGAAAAAAGAACTGATCAAAGCACACGTTAGAAATTGAAAAAAAATACACAAATCAAATTAAAGCATACACTAGAGATTGAAAAAAAGGAACATAAATCAAAGCAAGAAAGATTTATTGTCAATTTTACCATAGCCTTACAACATTTTAAAAAATTGCTAGTGCAGCAGAATAAATGTTGAAAGAATTCAATTTTTTTTCCTACCATTTTCAAGTATTTCAGATGCAGTGCTCCAACACTGAATACCAAGTATCAAGCTTTATGAATGATAAGATCTGTCGCTTCAAAAATCAAAGAAAAAAATGAAAATAAAATAATTAGAACAAATTATGGGAACCTGATAAAAAATAATGTAAAAAAAAAAAGAGAATCTCACTCCGAACCCGAAAACTCAATTATCAAAATACCACCAAACATAGCACCAAAAATATTGAAGAATAAAAATAAATAATAAATAAATGATTCTCACATGTAGATATGCTAAGTTCATAATTATCACTAAAATTATTTGTCTAAAATAAGTAAATAAACAAAAAAATTACTTCCTTTTTTTGATAATTTAAAACTTTTAAACGAGAAAGTTCCTATGATACATTTGTTAGAAAGAAGAGATTTAAAAACAAAGAAAGAACAGATTATCTCTGGTGAATTCTATGTGATTAATTCCGGCATAATTAATGAATTAAGCAAATTGAAGGAGTTTTTGGCATAGTAGTTCACCTCAATCGTAGCTCACTAATGAATTCTTCAGAGTAAATTTCGGCCAAATCAATTAGAGAGGGTTTTTAGTTCAATGTTTTGCTAGATTCTCAAACACTGAAATTTGACAAGTGAGAGAAAGAGAAAGCTCATAAGTGTGATGAGTGATTCTATACAATGCGGTTTACGAAAAAAATATATGTTATGTCTAGTTGAATTGACTGTGTTATGTCACGAGTGTCTTGTTAAACAATCTTAAATGAAATGTCATAATTAGTAGTTGTTTACTGGGCCCGCTAGAATGGAATAAACGATAAAAAACATTGATTAATTAAATTTATGGTCAAAGGTTAGTAAATAGAATATTATTCATATATATACTTTCTTTGTCCTAAATTATTTGATCACATTTATTTTGAGAATTCAATTTTATTTATCAATAGTGTTAAAAGTATTTACATGGTCAAACATGATTTAAGATTTCAATAATTTACATTATTAATAAGCGGAGAAACCTAATATTAACTTTGAATGACACCACTAATGGACAATTATTAATAATTAAGGAATTTTAGATGTAAACAAATAAAATTTAACATAAAAGGGTTGAGATTCTAATGACACAACAATATTATGATAAAGATTAGGTGTATTTGGTGTTTATACCAACTCTAAAAATACATGAAACATATCATAACTTACATTTTTACTGCTAATAATGATTAATTAATAAATATTATATCTTTAATTTTGACTTAATCAAAATAAAGTAGTATCATTTAATGTAAATATCGAAAATTCCATGATATTGTTATTGTATGATTTTAATTTCGATATCACGTTTTGTAACAAATTATTATGTCTTATAATCAATGTCTCTTGCAACTACTCCCTCATAGGAGTATTCATAAATAGATAAAAAAAATCAAATCAATCTATCGAAGTAGAAATAAAACTAAAAAAAATTGAAATATTTTCAAAATAAATTTATTCATATATACTTATTCTATTCTAAATTACCTGATCACACTTATTTCGAAAATTTAAATTTAAATTCAATTTTTCTTCATTAACTTTTCACAGATTTAGTTTTTTTTTTCACGTATGCTCATTTTATCCTAAATTGCTTGATCACGCGTGGTTTCATAATTTAAATTTTCTTCACTAACAGTTTTTAAATTAAGTAAATACTTTTTTTTTTTCTATATATGCTCATTCATCCTAAACTAGTGTTTGTCGCTCCTGCAACCATAGGCTGGGGAGAGGATGCCGTTGTCACGGATTTTCGTTCATTACTTAAAATTTAAATATATATTTTTTCTCTTCAATATGTGCATTCTACATAGACCTCTATTCTCGAGAAATGACTGCAAAGTGAAATTTTCGAACACACTACCAATCGATATAGTGGAAGTTACTCTACTATTACACGCCTTGAATGTGTGCTTTTCTAGTAAAACGAGTTTGTTGATATTAAATGCAAACTGTTTTTTTTTTAAAAAATTTAGTCAAACCCTCTCTATGACAGTCTTATTTGTTATAAAATCTTTTGTCTTTTATGAGACTGACTGTTATACACGTATGATAACATTATATTTAAATCTTATTTTCAATTTTATAGTTAAAGTAAATATGCTCCAAAAAATCATGTATTCTTTTATAACTGCTCCTAGTTGGTGCATTGGCATGAAAAGGACAAGTTTGAAACTCTCACTAAGCAGAGACATGATAGTTACTTAGATGTGCATATTTCTGCTAAACAAGTAAAATGATGAAATTAATGAACCAAAAACCCAATCACTAAAGTAAAACAAGTTAAAAACCACTCAAATCTGAAATCACAAAATAGGGAAATGCAACACTTTAAAGTACAAACAAATTTATTTAAAAAAACAATATACAACACCATGATTCCGTAACTAAAAATATCATCACTAGTGGACACTATTCTCTCCGAGTGATATTCTTAGAAGGATTGACGAAAAGTTAATCAATTGAGAAACAACACTAATTCTACATAAATAAAGACTTGTTTTTTGTACTTCTGAAATTTGGAGAGGCTTAATTTTGATATGAGAAAAGCAAAGAGAATGGATGATAATAAATGCAACTTTGTAAGGTCTCACAATACAAGACCAATAAATAAGTTTGTGAGAATACAATAGTAATAGGGGCAACAAAATGGGTTACTGCAACAACTTACAATTTCACAATACAAGGATATATATTAGTAATATGTTTTACTGAATACAATAAGACGCAACAAAGGCAATTGCAGGGAACAACATTACATGAAAATACACTTGAAAAC
>NC_064283.1:63744399-63758879 GCF_019186545.1 Solanum stenotomum
GGCCAAATCAATTTGAGAGAGATTTTAGTTCAGTGTTTTGCTAGATTCTCAAACACTGAAAATTGACAAGTGAGAGGAAGAGAAAGTCCAGGTGTTTATATTAGTGTGATGAGTGATCCTATACAACGCGATTCACGAAATATAATATGTTATAACTAGGTGAAGTGAATGTGTTATGTCACGAGAGTTTTATTTTGTCCTAAATTACTTGATCACATTTATTTTGTGAACTTAAATTTTCTTCACTAATTATTTTAAGATTTATTAAATATAGTTTTTTCATATATGCCCATTTTGTCCAAAATTGCTTGATCACAATTGTTTTGAGAATTCAATTTTATTTATTAGTAGTGTGAAAAGTATTTACATGGTCAAATATATTTTTAGATTTCAATAACTTACATTATTAATAAGCGGAGAAACCTAAAATTGACTTTGAATGACACCATTAATAGACTAGCTATTAGTAATAATTATAGAATCTCAGATGTAAATAAAAGAAATTTAAAAATAGAAGGGTTGAGGTTCTAACGACACAACAATTTTAATTTTCTTCACTAACAATTTTTAGATTTATTAAACAATATTTTCTTCATATATGCTCATTTATCCTAAACGAGTGTTTGGTTGTTCTACAACCATAGGCTAGGAAGAGGATGCCGCTACCATGGATTTTCATTTATTAGTTTAAACATGTATTTTTTCTCTTTAATATATGCATTCTACATAAGCTTCTGTTCTCGAGAAATAATAACAAAGTGGAATTTCCAAACACACTACCCGTGGAAGTTACTCCACTATAACACACTTAGAATATGTGTGCTTTTCTAGTAAAACAAGTTTATTGATATTAAATGCAAACTTGATTTTTTATTTTTTTTAAAAAGCTAATAATTTTGTCAAACCTACTCTATGACAGTCTTGTTTGTTGTGAGATCTTTTGTCTTTCATGTGACTGACTGTTATACACGTATGATAACATTATATTTAAATTTTATTTTCACTTATGCAACTAAAGTAAATATTCTTTTGAAGAACCAAGTATTCTTTTATAAGTTCTCAAAAGACCAAACATGAACCTCTCACTGAGCAGAGACATGATAGTTACTTAGATGTGCATTTTTTTGCTAAACAAGTAAAACGATTAAAGTAATGAAACAAAAACCCAATTACTAAAGTTAAACAAGGTTCAAAACCACTCAAATCTGAAATCACAAAATGAGGGAAAGGCAACACTTTGAAGTACAAACAACTTTATTTAAAAAAAAAAACAAACATCACCATAATTCCGTAAGTAAAAACATCACTACTAGTGAACATTATTCCCTCCGAGTGATATTCTTAGAAAGGGATTGACGAAACGTTACTCAACCAAAAAACAACACTAATTTTGCATAAATAAAGACTTGTTTTGTTTGTACTTCTAGAATTCGGAGAGATTTAATTATGATAATAGAAATCAAAGAGAATGAAAACTGTAGCTTTGTAAGGTTTTGCAATACAAGACCAAGAAATGAGTTTGATAGAATATAATAGTTATGGGGGCGGCAAAATGTGTTACTGCAACAACTCACAATTTCACAATACTAACACAAATATATATTAGTAATATGTTTTACTAAATACAATAAAACACAACAAAGGCAATTGCAAGGAATAACAATACAGAAAAATACACTTGAAAACTTAACTAGAAGTTTAAAAGGAGACGAGAATATTCAATATTATAATTAATTAACTTCCTTATCCCTTCATATCCATGTTCTCAAACTTCTATACAAATTTCACTACTAACTCTGGCCTTGTACGCGTGACTTTCTTCCTTCTCAAAAGTAATCATCCAACCTTTTAGGTGAAATTACACTTCTAGTACTCTATGTGACTTGCCAATGCATAAATCACTCATCAGGATTTGGAATCCTAGAGGCAACACCAATATCCTTATCACCATTCACATAGTTGATTGTGTTGCCTATAGGATTGATGGGGTTTTTTCCCTTTGAAGAGTTGTCCACCGTCGAAATGACGTTTCCAATTCCATGTCCTAGAGATGTAGATTTTATGCTATCTTCTCCGGTATTTGAAGATCTTCGCACAAGAAAAGGATAATCACTTGTACATCCACTTGAAAAATCTTCCCAAACACAAGCCAAAAGATAATTATTTTGAAGAAGGAGACGACTTCTGTCATTATTTCTAGCATTCAGATCACTAGGTTCATTCCTAGCACGAGACAAAACATTATTTTGTGGAGGATTAAAGAAACGACTTGTTTCACTTGTCATATTTTCACTGCCTAAAGATTGATGAGCGTACTTCTGTTCGTAACTCAAGGAAGTTCCGCTACTCATCTCTCCATCAGTTAGAGCATCAACATCATTAAGCACATTAGGGAACTTACTTTGGAAAGACTAGAAAGATAACACAAAAAGTAGTCAGAGAATGGAAAAGAAATTATTAGGGCTATTCAAGTTTCACCGAAAATCTTCTTTTGGAAAAGGCATATAAAGGCACAAATACTTCATGCTACTTTGAAAAAGATTTTCTATTGCAATTAAAAATGAATAACCCTAGCTTGGAAGATTTGATCCGATCTCTATTGATGAAGAAGACAAGGGGAAATCAATGAACACAAATGACTAAATACAAAAGATGAAGCTATCTTGTTTAATAATTGAACCAATTAATTTTTAGCACACTAATTTAATTTATTTATTTTTAAGTATTACGTTCTAGTAATTCTAGTCTCGCCTTTGATAAGGTACCCTTTACAAGTCAAGGAGGAGCCAAAGTATATCCATATCAAGAATCAATATGCAAAACGAAATACCATTACAACAACTGACTTTTAATTAATTGTATTTGGCTTGAACCATAATAATTTCTCAACATAAAAAATATTAATCTTAAACCACAAGGCAGATGAAAAAAGAACTGATCAAAGAACACGTTAGAAATTGAAAAAAAATACACAAATCAAATTAAAGCATACACTAGAGATTGAAAAAAAGGAGCATAAATCAAAGCAAGAAAGATTTATTGTCAATTTTACCATAGCCTTACAACATTTTAAAAAATTGATAGTGCAGCAGAATAAATGTTGAAACAATTCAATTTTTTTTCCCTACCATTTTTGTCACGCCCCGAGGCTATACCCTGGGCGGGACCGGCACCCGGAGACCATTTCTGGCCCCAAGCGAACCCTTGGCCTGGCTTTCTTAACTCAGCGGAAACCTCAACAGAATAACTCAATGCAATGCAATATTACAAAACAACTTAACTTATAAAATATGGCCATAAAGGCAACTCGAATCTCAAAATAGAATATTTACATATATATATAGATGAGAGACTCAAAACTAACTGACTGACTGTCTGTCTATGAAGCCTCTAAAATACTGAGATGGATGTTGGGACAGACCCCGCAACATCCTAATAAAACAAAAACTAAGAACACAAAATAATTGAGTCCTCCGGAATGCAAGGAGGCTCACCACTGACTCTGGAGTGCTCAGCTGGATCAACGACGTGCAGGATGCTGATCCGGGGTACCTGAATCTGCATCATCAAACGATGCAGGCCAACTGGCATCAGTACATGGAATGTACGAGTATGCAAGCTGGAAAACTAAGCAACAAAGGCTAGAAGGAAATCTGGAAGAAACTGAATAGCTTACCTGGCTCAACTCAACTCAACCTGACTGACTTCTTTCAATATAAGGCAATTTAAAACAAGTGCGATATAAAGAAAGACTGTTTAAAACATGCTATAAACTCTGTGTGTATACAAGGATACAATAAGCCTGAGATGTATATAGAAATACAATTGAACTGATGTATATAAAATACAATAATTTCTGTGTATAAAAATACAATAACTGCTGTGGGAGTTTCTCTAACCGACAACCATCACATAAGAGCTATAGTGATGATACAGCGATCGACCTCACGCTGCCAGAGCATCTTATACCCGGCCAAAGGTATAAGACCTGAACTGCCTAATGGATCCACTAGTCTAATCTGAAAAGGATTCATCTAAAAAGTATGATCCTTTTCTACCCATGGTGGCTAACATGGTTCTATGGGGGCTGTGGGTTCTTTGAACGCTCCCCCAATTCGGTGCTCGATACTACTCCCAAAATGTACTGGCTCTTATGTTTTTAAAACATATTTATTCCTGCTGATATGAGATAATTACTCAAAAACTAGCCTGAAGGCCCCTTTGGAAATCTCAGTTCCCAACCTTATTCAAATGTAAAGACATTTCTTTAAAACTCCTCTGGGAATACATAGTTCCCTAATAACTTTGAGAAAAGAACTCAACTTTAAACTTTTTACTTTCCTTGAACTCTTGGCTTGATGTGAAACTCTTAACTTAACTTGGAACTTGAGTCTTAGAATGAAGTTAAAACGTTCAATGAAGACTCTTGGAAAACCTTAAAGACTTGCTTTGACTTACTTACTTCTAAGCTTGACTTCACTTGACTTGGAACTATCTTTCCTTGAATCGAAATTATGAATTCAAGGTGTTCGATCACATGTTATGGAGGGATTCTTGAACTCTTAGACGTACTTTGGATTGTCGGAAACAACTATAGATCATAGGTATAATACTTGGGAACATGCATGAGAAGGTGAGGAAAGAAGTGGGGAAACGTGGCTGAGACTTTAGATGTCTGGTGACACAGATGGGACTTACGGACTCCATCGATGGACCGTAGATGGACTTACGGTCCGTACTGCAGGTCCGTAGATCACTTCAGAGATTTTCCCCAGAATTCATTTAAGGAAATGACTAAGTGTTGACTTACGGTCCGTAGGTCAGGTCACGGACCGTAGATCGATGCCCCAAAAACCCAACTTTTGTCCCGATCGACGGTTGACCAGTACGGACCGTCAATCGATCTACGGTCCGTAGGTCAGGCCCGTAGATGGGGATCGATAGCCCAGAAATTTCTGCAATTGCTGGTGATTCAACTTTGAAAGGGGCATACCTCTTAGCATCATAATTTCCTCAACATACCATAGGTTCAACTTAATTACACAACCTCAATCATGTCTCACAAAGAACAATAAGTTCAACGACACTACCAACAACATCAACAACAACTAACAACTTCAACACTTCAACAACAAACCCAGTCTTTTCTCAAATCATAGAGTAAAACTTGGTATGTGTGAGGGAAAGGATCAACCCACACGAAAAGAACTCACATACCTCTTAGGGATCACCCCCGACGAAAATCCACGACGATCTTGACTAAGCTCCTCTTTCTCCTCTTCTTCTTCTTCTCTTTCTTCTCTTCTATAATCTCAAGAACCCTAACTCTTTCTCTTTCAAAAAAAAAAAGGACAAAAATGATCCAAAAATCATCCTAACTCAACAATATGAGCTCAATTAAAAAGGTTTGTGAAAGGACCAAAATGCCCTTAAATTTCCAGACGGATTTCCCTTCCAACTGCCCAACTTCTAAAGGGCATAATTCCCTCATACGAGCTCGAAATCGAGCAAACTCGGTGGCGTTGGAAAGATCGCTCCACAAACTTCGCTACCATAACTGGAACTACTACTAAATCACCCTGAGCTAGGAGTTACGACTACTCAAAGTTGGCCAAAAATTCATTGATTTCCATACTTAGCCAAATTTCCATTTTTTTTTAAAAAAAAATGACTACTTTCCAATTTCAAGCTTCTTCAAAGCCACTTCAAATTGTCGGATGTTACAATATCTCCCCCTTGGGAACATTCGTCCTCGAATGAGGTTACTCTTATAGGGCTAAGGGTGTAACATCAACTCAACACCCAACAAACAACCATGCTAATGCAACAACAACAACAACTGCTCATTATAATTAAAAGAGCACTAAGAAGGAAATTGATACCTTGATCTGCGGACTCAAAGAGATATGGATATCTCTTCTTCATGTCTTCTTCGGCTTCCCAAGTAGCTTCCTCAACGAATTGGTTCCTCCAAAGGACCTTAACTGAGGCTACATCTTTCGTTCTCAACCTACGAGTTTGACGATCCAAGATTTGAATAGGAACCTCCTCATAAGATAAGTTATCATTGATCTTTATACTTTCAGTTGGTAGGATCAGTGAAGGATCGCCTATGCATTTCTTCAACATGGAGATGTGAATTACCGGATGAACCGCTGCTAGCTCCTGTGGTAACTCCAACTCATAAGCAACATTGCCAATCCTCTTGGCTACGCGGTAAGGTCCAATATACCGGGGACTGAGTTTCCCCTTCTTACCAAACCTCATAACGCCTTTCATGGGTGAAACCTTCAAATATACCCAATCATCTACTTCAAACTCTAATGCCCTTCTCCTAACATCAGTGTAGGATTTCTGACGACTCTGTGCTGTTTTCAACCTCTCTTGAATCACTTTCACTTTCTCCATAGCTTGGTAAACTAAATCTGATCCTATCAATTGTGCTTCACCAACTTCAAACCATCCAATAGGAGATCTACATCTTCTCCCATAAAGAGCCTCATATGGAGCCATCTGGATGCTAGAGTGATAACTGTTGTTGTAGGCAAACTCAATGAGGGGTAGGTGATCATCCCAATTCCCTTTGAAATCGATTACACAAGCCCTCAACATATCCTCTAAGGTCTGAATAGTGCGCTCTGCTTGCCCATCAGTCTGAGGGTGAAAGACTGTACTTAAGTTCACCTTTGAACCCAAGCCCTTCTGAAAAGATTTCCAGAACTGTGCAGTAAACTGTGCACCTCTATATGAAATAATGGAGATTGGGACCCCATGAAGTCTCACTATCTCCTGAACGTACAACTTGGCATAATCTTCTGCTGTATTGGTAGTCTTTACCGGTAGAAAATGAGCTGACTTTGTCATTCTGTCGACAATTACCCAAATAGAATCATGCTGTCTGCGAGACCTCGGCAACCCTGTGATGAAATCCATATTGATCATCTCCCACTTCAACTCTGGAAGTTCTATCCTTTGAGCCAAACCACCGGGCCTTTGGTGCTCAACTTTCACTTGTTGGCAATTTGGACACGCAGCAACAAACTCAGCAATGCCCTTCTTCATGCCATTCCACCAATAAACTTCACGCAAATCACGATACATCTTGGTGGAACCTGGATGAACAGAATATCTGGAGCTATGAGCTTCCTCCAAAATCCTCTCTTGGAGTCTATCTACCATAGGTACACACCTTCTACCCTGATATCTCAATACACCATCTCCCCCTTGTTCAAAAGTTAATACTCTTTGCTTCTGAACACTTGCCTTCAACTCAAGCAAAATGGGATCTTGATCCTGCTTCTCTTTCACTTCTGACATTAATGATGACTCGGCCCTGCTCGTCACCGCTATTCCTCCTTCTGCGGAATCTGTAAATCTGACTACCAGGCATGCCAGTCTGTGCACATCTTTTGCTAACTCTCTCCTTCCTTCTTTAATATGGGCGGTGCTACCCATAGACAACCTGCTCAAAGAATCAGCAACAACATTAGCCTTACCTGGGTGGTAAAGAACACTCAGGTCATAATCCTTGAGTAACTCTAACCACCTCCTCTGTCTGAGGTTAAGCTCTTTCTGAGTAAGCACATATTGAAGGCTCTTGTGATCAGTGAATATGTCGACATGCACACCATACAAGTAATGACGCCATATCTTCAAAGCAAATACTACAGCAGCTAGCTCTAAGTCATGGGTTGGGTAGTTCCTCTCATGAACCTTCAACTGTCTGGAGGCATAAGCTATAACTTTGCCATTCTGCATTAAGACACAACCCAAACCAACTCTAGATGCATCACAATACACCACAAATCCTTGAGTACCTTCTGGTAGCGTCAAAACTGGAGCTGTAATCAATCTCTTTTTCAATTCCTGAAAGCTTTTCTCACAAGCTTCAGACCATTGAAATTTCACTGCCTTCTGAGTCAACTTTGTCAAAGGAGATGCAATAGTCGAGAACCCTTCAACAAACCTTCTATAATAGCCAGCTAATCCCAAGAAACTCCTAATTTCAGTTGGAGATGTGGGTCTAGGCCAATTCTGCACTGCCTCAATCTTCCGAGTATCAACTTTAATTCCATCACCGGACACAATGTGGCCTAGGAATGCCACAGACTTAAGCCAAAACTCACACTTAGAGAACTTAGCATACAACTCCTTGTCTTTCAAAGTCTGAAGAACTTCTCTGAGATGACTAGCATGATCTTCTTCATTCCTTGAATAGACTAGTATATCATCAATAAAGACAATAACAAACATATCTAAATAAGGTTTGAAGACTCTATTCATCAAATCCATGAAAGCTGCAGGCGCATTAGTCAAACCAAAGGACATGACCAAAAACTCATAATGACCATACCTGGTTCTGAAAGCTGTCTTTGGGATATCACATTCCCTTACCCTTAACTGATGATAGCCTGATCGGAGGTCAATCTTTGAAAAACAAGTGGCACCCTGAAGCTGATCGAAAAGATCATCAATCCTCGGAAGAGGGTACTTGTTCTTGATGGTAACCTTGTTCAACTGGCGGTAATCTATACACATTCTAAGGGAACCATCTTTCTTCTTCACAAACAAAACCGGAGCACCCCAAGGTGAGACACTCGGTCGAATGAAACCCTTTTCTAGGAGATCTTTCAACTGCTCTTTCAACTCTTTCAACTCTGCTGGTGCCATTCTATATGGCGGAATAGAGATAGGACGAGTATCTGGAATGAGATCTATGCCGAAATCTATCTCTCTCTCAGGAGGAATTCCGGGTAGATCATCAGGAAACACTTCTGGAAACTCTCTTACTATAGGAACTGACTGGAAATGAGGTATCTCAACACTAGAATCATGAACTCGGACTAAGTGATAGATACAACCCTTCGAAACTAACTTTCTTGCCTTAAGGTACGAAATAAAACGACCCTTAGGCACTGCTGAACTGCTACTCCACTCTATGACTGGCTCATTCGGAAACTGAAACTTGACTGCTCGAGTTCTACAATCTATCGATGCATAACAAGCATGAAGCCAATCCATACCTAGAATGACATCAAAATCTACCATGTCTAACTCAACCAAATCAACCATGGTGCTCTTGTGATTGATAGAAACAGGACAATCACGATAAACTCTTTCCGCTAGAATAGACTCCCCAATAGGTGTAGAAACACAAAAGGGTTCACAAAGTCTTTCAGGAAGAACCTCAAACTGATTTGCAACATAAGGAGTTACAAAAGATAAACTCGCTCCTGGGTCTAGCAAAGCATACACATCAAAAGCAAAGACTTTGATCATACCAGTGACAACATTCGGAGAATTCTCTTGCTCATGGCGACTGGTGATAGCATAAAGGCGGTTTGCTCCTCCACCTGTACTAGAAGTAGCTCCTCTAGGTGCCGTCCTGTCTGGTGGAACAACTGAAGAAGACTGTGCTTTATTGCTTCCATTACCCTGCCTATTCTTTGGACACTCTCGCATGAAATGTCCATTCTGACCACACCTGAAACAACCAATGGAGCCATCTCGACAAATACCTGAGTGGTTCCTACCACATTTGGCGCAAACAGGAGGCTTACTACTCCCTTGCGCCACACTACCCGAAGATTGTGCTGGTCTAGCCCTGAAGTCCTTCGAATTCTGAACATTAAATTCACCTCTGTATCTGGGTGCAGGTGCTCTAGCAAATGATGGAGCAGGTCCCTTTTGCCTTTGCTGAAAGGAGGGACGGTTTGAATTACCTCTCTGCTGCCCGGACTCGTTCCCGATCTTAGCTCTCTTATTTCTGAACTCTTCTCTGTCCCTCAGCTTCTCTTCCTCAACCTGCTGCACATAAACCATCAACCTTGATATGTCCATGTCCCCGATAAGCATTGCAGCCCTACCTTCCTTGCTCGACAACCGAGACAACCCAGCAACAAACAAGCTCATTCTATTCCTCATGTCCGCAACCATCTCCGGAGCATAGCGGGATAATTGTGTGAACTTCAAACTGTACTCATGAACACTCAAGGACTCCTGCTTAAGTGTGAGGAACTCACGTACCTTGGCCTCTCTCAATTCTCGAGGAAAGAAATGCCCCAAGAAAGCTTCCTCAAAATCGGCCCAACTTGTAGGTGGTGCATTCTCAGCTCTGCCCCCTTTCCACTGGTCGAACCAAGTTCTAGCAACATCCTTCAATTGATAAGCAGCTAGTTCAACCCGCTCAATATCTGCCACATGCATCACATCAAAAATCTTCTTCAACTCCTCAATGAAATCCTCTGGATCCTCAGTAGTGCTCGAACCCATGAAACTCGGAGGATTCATCCCCAAGAACTCACGAATCCTTGAAGTGTCAGCTCCTTCATGTCGAGCTCCTCTTTGCTGACCAATCTGATTTGCTACAGCTTGACTCAACATTCTAATTGCCTCTCTGAACTCGGCATTAGAAACTTCCCCTTGATCTTGCACTCCCGGTGCATAGGGTAACTCTTGCTCATCAACATAACGTCTAGGAAGACGCCCTCTACCAACTCTTCGTGGAGGCATGACTATCTGAAACACGCGCAAGCACGGATTAGAAAGAAACTTTTTAGAGATCAACTCTAACGCATGAAATGAGTGTGAAAGAAATGAGAAATCTTCCTAAATGTTGCAGCCTCCCAATTATAGATGTGGCGCGCTTCACACCGATAACTAGGACTCTACAGACACGGCTTCATAGACTCCCTAGGACTCCTGAACTCTGTGCTCTGATACCAAGTTTGTCACGCCCCGAGCCTACACCCTGGGCGGGACCGGCACCCGGAGACCATTTCTGGCCCCAAGCGAACCCTTGGCCTGGCTTTCTTAACTCAGCGGAAACCTCAACAGAATAACTCAATGCAATGCAATATTACAAAACAACTTAACTTATAAAATATGGCCATAAAGGCAACTCGAATCTCAAAATAGAATATTTACATATATATATAGATGAGAGACTCAAAACTAACTGACTGACTGTCTGTCTATGAAGCCTCTAAAATACTGAGATGGATGTTGGGACAGACCCCGCAACATCCTAATAAAACAAAAACTAAGAACACAAAATAATTGAGTCCTCCGGAATGCAAGGAGGCTCACCACTGACTCTGGAGTGCTCAGCTGGATCAACGACGTGCAGGATGCTGATCCGGGGTACCTGAATCTGCATCATCAAACGATGCAGGCCAACTGGCATCAGTACATGGAATGTACGAGTATGCAAGCTGGAAAACTAAGCAACAAAGGCTAGAAGGAAATCTGGAAGAAACTGAATAGCTTACCTGGCTCAACTCAACTCAACCTGACTGACTTCTTTCAATATAAGGCAATTTAAAACAAGTGCGATATAAAGAAAGACTGTTTAAAACATGCTATAAACTCTGTGTGTATACAAAGATACAATAAGCCTGAAATGTATATAGAAATACAATGAACTGATGTATATAAAAATACAATAATCTCTGTGTATGAAAAATACAATAACTGCTGTGGGAGCTTCTCTAACCGACAACCATCACATAAGAGCTATAGTGATGATACAGCGATCGACCTCACGCTGCCAGAGCATCTTATACCCGGCCAAAGGTATAAGACCTGAACTGCCTAATGGATCCACTAGTCTAATCTGAAAAGGATTCATCTAAAAAGTATGATCCTTTTCTACCCATGGTGGCTAACATGGTTCTATGGGGGCTGTGGGTTCTTTGAACGCTCCCCCAATTCGGTGCTCGATACTACTCCCAAAATGTACTGGCTCTTATGTTTTTAAAACATATTTATTCCTGCTGATATGAGATAATTACTTAAAAACTAGCCCGAAGGCCCCTTTGGAAATCTCAGTTCCCAACCTTATTCAAATGTAAAGACATTTCTTTAAAACTCCTTTGGGAATACATAGTTCCCTAATAACTTTGAGAAAAGAACTCAACTTTAAACTTTTTACTTTCCTTGAACTCCTGGCTTGATGTGAAACTCTTAACTTAACTTGGAACTTGAGTCTTAGAATGAAGTTAAAACGTTCAATGAAGACTCTTGGAAAACCTTAAAGACTTGCTTTGACTTACTTACTTCTAAGCTTGACTTCACTTGACTTGGAACTATCTTTCCTTGAATCGAAATTATGAATTCAAGGTGTTCGATCACATGTTATGGAGGGATTCTTGAACTCTTAGACGTACTTTGGATTGTCGGAAACAACTATAGATCATAGGTATAATACTTGGGAACATGCATGAGAAGGTGAGGAAAGAAGTGGGGAAACGTGGCTGAGACTTTAGATGTCTGGTGACACAGATGGGACTTACGGACTCCATCGACGGACCGTAGATGGACTTACGGTCCGTACTGCAGGTCCGTAGATCACTTCAGAGATTTTCCCCAGAATTCATTTAAGGAAATGACTAAGTGTTGACTTACGGTCCTGACTTACGGTCCGTAGGTCAGGTCACGGACCGTAGATCGTGACCGTAGATCGATGCCCCAAAAACCCAACTTCTGTCCCGATCGACGGTTGACCAGTACGGACCGTCAATCGATCTATGGTCCGTAGGTCAGGCCCGTAGATGGGGATCGATAGCCCAGAAATTTTTGCAATTGCTGGTGATTCAACTTTGAAAGGGGCATACCTCTTAGCATCATAATTTCCTCAACATACCATAGGTTCAACTTAATTACACAACCTCAATCATGTCTCACAAAGAACAATAAGTTCAACGACACTACCAACAACATCAACAACAACTAACAACTTCAACACTTCAACAACAAACCCCAATCTTTTCTGAAATCATAGAGTAAAACTTGGTATGTGTGAGGGAAAGGATCAACCCACACGAAAAGAACTCACATACCTCTTAGGGATCACCCCCGACGAAAATCCACGACGATCTTGACTAAGCTCCTCTTTCTCCTCTTCTTCTTCTTCTCCTTCTTCTCTTCTATAATCTCAAGAACCCTAGCTCTTTCTCTTTCAAAAAAAAAGGACAAAAATGATCCAAAAATCATCCTAACTCAACAATATGAGCTCAATTAAAAAGGTTTGTGAAAGGACCAAAATGCCCTTAAATTTCCGGACGGATTTCCCTTCCAACTGCCCAACTTCTAAAGGGCATAATTCCCTCATACGAGCTCGAAATCGATCAAACTCGGCGGCGTTGGAAAGATCGCTCCACAAGCTTCGCTACCATAACTGGAACTACTCCTAACTCACCCTGAGCTAGGAGTTACGACTACTCAAAGTTGGCCAAAAATTCATTGATTTCCATACTTAGCCAAATTTCCATTTTTTTTTTTTTTAAAAAATGACTACTTTCCAATTTCAAGCTTCTTCAAAGCCACTTCAAATTGTCGGATGTTACAATTTTCAAGTATTTCAGATGCAGTGCTCCAACACTGAATAGCAAGTATCGAGCTTTATGAATGCTAAGATCTGTCGCTTCAAAAATCAAAGCAAAATATGAAAATAAAATAATTAGAACAAATTATGGGAACCTGATAAAAAATAATGTAAAAAAAAAAAGAGAATCTCACTCCGAACCCGAAAACTCAATTATCAAAATACCACCAAACATAGCACAAAAAATATTGAAGAATAAAAAAAAATAATAAATAAATGATTCTCACATGTAGATATGCTAAGTTCATAATTATCACTAAAATTATTTGTAACACCCCAAAAATTTTTTTGAACTAAGACTCGAACCGTTCATCGTAGTGAGTGAGATTTTACCGAGGAATTAAAATTTCTTAAGTGTTAAGGTCACTAGATGTAGCACCTTGAGTTCCTAAAAGAATTAAATTGGAAATAGCAAAATTTGAAATTTTACAAGTTAAGCTAAGTATGAGTTTTGAGTTGACTTCAAATGACCATAACTCATAGCTCAGGATGATTTAGGCGTTCTACCAGATACCGTAGGAAACATCTTTGAATTACCGTAGGAAACATCTTTGAATTATCTTTCCAACGCCGCCGAGTTTGATAAGTTCGAGGCCGGATGAGTGAGCTATGGCCTTTTGAAGTTAGGCTGTCCAGTTAAGGAAAGTCAAAACCGGGTTTTAGAGGGGTAGTTTGGTCTTTTCCTTACCCAATCAGATTTATTTCGTTTTTAGTAATATTTTAAGGGTTTAAACCTATTAGGTTCAGTTTTAGAATCCTAAAATACGCCTAGGGTTTTAGTTGAGAATTCAAGAAGAGAAAAGAAGAAGAGTAAAAAGTTATGACTATGTTAGTAACCTATACAGTGCTGTTACGAATTAGCTGACGGAAAAATATTGAAAATAATCAGTTTTTGTCTTTTTACCTCCAAGAAAACCATCAACGAATTTCTTGACTAATAAAAAGCTCAAAACAATCAGATTTTCATCTTCACTCATGAAAATCATAATTTTTGGCTATAGAGATTTTAAGAAACTAACTCGAGAATCTCAAGAAAGGTCTTCTTGATTGTTTACCTTCAAGCTAGGGTTTCAAGGCTTCTAATCAAGTTCTTCTT
>NC_064283.1:63759796-63763034 GCF_019186545.1 Solanum stenotomum
TTTTAGAGAGTGGAAAATAAATTATTAAGGCTATTTGAGTTTCATCGATAATCTTTTTTTGTAGAAGGCATATAAATGCACAAATATTTCATGCTATTGTGAAGAAGGTTTTCTACCGCAGTTATAAATGAAAAACCCCAGCTTGGAAGAGTTGATTCGATCTCTATTGATGAAGAAGAGAAATCCATAAACTCAAATGACTATATACAAAGGATGAAGCTATCTTGTTTAATAATTGAACTAATTAACTTTTAGCACACTAAAATTATCATTTAATAACTATTTTTTTTCATTTTTATGTAGTGCACGTTCTAGAAATTCTAGATTCACCTTTGATAAGGTACCCTCTACAAGTAAAGGAGGAGCCAAAGTATATACATGTCAAGAATCAGTATGCAGAATAGAATATCAGTAAAACAACTTTTGGTTTGAACAACTGATTCTGAATTAATTGTATATGACTTGAGCCATAAGAATTCCTCAACATAATACCACAAGGAAAATGAAAAGAGAACACAAATTAAAGTAAGAAAGTTTATTGTTAATTTTACCATAGCCTAAATTACAACATTTTTAAAATTTATTGGTGCAACAAAATAAATGTTGAAACAATTTAAATAGAAAACTTTACCATTTTCAAGTATTTCAGATGTAGTACTCCAACACTGAATAGCAAATATAGAGCTCTATCAATGCTAAAATCTGTCACTTCAACAATTAGAGCAAAAAATAAAAATAAATAATTAGAATATAAAAAAATTGAATCTCACTGTCAACTTGAAAACACAATTAGAGAAAATGTCGCCAACATAGCACTAAAAATATTGAAGATTAAAAATCAATAAACAAATATGTCTCACAAGTAGATATGCTAAGGTCATCATCATCACTAAAATTACTTGTCTAAAATGAGTAAATAAAACAAAAAATTGCTCCCTTTTTTATAATTCTAGACTTAAACAAGAAAGTTCATATGATGCATTTTTTAGAAAGAAGATTATCCCAGATGAATTTTATGTGATAAATTTCAGCATAAATTGATAGAGTTTTTGGCCAAGCAGTTCACCTGAATCGTAGCTTACCAATGAATTCTTCAGAATGAATTCTGGCCAAATCAATTTGAGAGAGATTTTAGTTCAGTGTTTTGCTAGATTCTCAAACACTGAAAATTGACAAGTGAGAGGAAGAGAAAGTCCAGCTGTTTATATTAGTGTGATGAGTGTTCCTATACAACGCGATTCACGAAATATAATATGTTATAACTAGGTGAAGTGAATGTGTTATGTCACGAGAGTTTTATTTTATCCTAAATTACTTGATCACATTTATTTTGTGAACTTAAATTTTCTTCACTTATTATTTTAAGATTTTGTAAATATAGTTTTTTCATAAATGTCCATTTTGTACAAAATTGCATGATCACAATTGTTTTGAGAATTCAATTTTATTTATTAGTAGTGTGAAAAGTATTTACATGGTCAAATATAATTTTAGATTTCAATAACTTACATTATTAATAAGCGGAGAAACTTAAAATTAACTTTGAATGACACCATTAATAGACTACTAGGAATAATTCTAGAATCTCAGATGTAAACAAAAGAAATTTAAAAATAGAAGGGTTGAGGTTCTAACGACACAACAATTTTAATTTTCTTCACTAACAATTTTTAGATTTAGTAAATAATATTTTCTTCATATATGCTCATTTATCCTAAACGAGTGTTTGGTTGTCCTACAACCATAGGCTAGGAAGAGGATGCCGCTGCCATGGATTTTCATTTATTAGTTTAAACATGTATTTTTTCTCTTTAATATATGCATTCTACATAAACTTCTGTTCTCGAGAAATAATAACAAAGTGGAATTTTCAAACACACTACCAGTGGAAGTTACTCCACTACAACACACTTAGAATATGTGTGCTTTTCTAGTAAAACAAATTTATTGATATTAAATGCAAACTTGATTTAATTTTTTTAAAAAAGCTAATAATTTTGTCAAACCTACTCTATGACAATCTTGTTTGTTGTGAGATCTTTTGTCTTTCATGAGACTGACTGTTATACACGTATGATAACATTATATTTAAATTTTATTTTCACTTATGCAACTAAAGTAAATATTCTTCGAAGAACCAAGTATTCTTTTATAAGTGCTCAAAAGACCAAACATGAACCTCTCACTGAGCAGAGACATGATAGTTACTTAGATGTGCATTTTTTTGCTTAACAAGTAAAAGGACGAAAGTAATGAACCAAAAACCCAATTACTAAAATTAAACAAGGTTCAAAACAACTCAAATTTGAAATCACAAAATGAGGGAAATGCAATACTTTGAAGTACAAACAACTTTATTTTAAAAAAAAAAAAAAACATCACCATGATTCCGTAACTAAAAACATCACTACTAGTGAACATTATTCCCTCCGAGTGATATTCTTAGAAAAGGATTGACAAAAAGTTACTCAACCAAAAAACAACACTAATTCTGCATAAATAAAGACTTGTTTTTTTTTGTACTTCTAGAATTCGGAGAGATTTAATTATGATAATAGAAATCAAAGAGAATGAAAACCGTAGCTTTGTAAGGTTTGGCAATACAAGACCAAAAAATGAGTTTGATAGAATATAATAGTAATGGGGGCAGCCAAATGGGTTACTGCAACAACTCACAATACTAACACAGATATATATTAGTAATATGTTTTACTAAATACAATAAAACACAACCAAGGCAATTGCAAGGAATAGCAATACAGAAAAATACACTTGAAAACTGAACTAGAAATTTAAAAGGAGACGAGAATATTCAATATCATAATTAATTAACTTCCTTATCCCTTCCTATCCATGTTCTCAAACTTCTATACCAATTTCATTACTAACTCTGGCCTTGCTCGCGTGACTTTCTTCCTTCTCAAAAGTAATCATCCAACCTTTTAGGTGAAATTACACTTCTAGTACTCTACGCGGCTTGCCAATGCATAAATCACTCATCAGGATTTGGAATCCTAGAGGCAACACCAATATCCTTATCACCATTCACATAGTTGATTGTGTTGCCTATAGGATTGATGGGGTTTTTTCCCTTTGAAGAGTTGTCCACCATCGAAATGACGTTTCCAATTCCATGTCCTAGAGATGTAGCATTTATGCTATCTTCTCCGGTATTTGAAGATCTTCGCACAAGAAAAGGATAATCACTTGTACATCCACTTGCAAAATCTTCCCAAAC
>NC_064283.1:63766132-63771513 GCF_019186545.1 Solanum stenotomum
ACTTTGTAAGGTCTCACAATACAAGACCAATAAATAAGTTTGTTAGAATACGATAGTAATAGGGGCAACAAAATGGGTTACTACAACAACTTACAATTTCACAATACAAGGATATATATTAGTAATATGTTTTACTGAATACAATAAGATGCAACAAAGGCAATTGCAGGGAACAACATTACATGAAAATACACTTGAAAACTGAACTTGAAGTCTAAA
This sequence comes from Solanum stenotomum, assembly GCF_019186545.1. Taxonomy (NCBI): domain Eukaryota; kingdom Viridiplantae; phylum Streptophyta; class Magnoliopsida; order Solanales; family Solanaceae; genus Solanum; species Solanum stenotomum. The sequence goes on from NC_064283.1 coordinate 63,766,352, forward strand.
AGGAAACGAGAATATTCAAAATCATAATTAACTTCCTTATCCCTTCCTTATACCTATTCCATTACTAATTCTGGCTTTGCTCACGTGACTTTATTCCTTCCCAAAAGTAATCGTCCAACCTTTTAGGTGGAATTACACTTCTAGTACCTCGACGCGGCTTGGCAACGCAGAAATCACTCATGGCATTAGGAGTTGGGATCCTAGAGGCAACACCATCCTTATCACCATTCACATTGTTGATTGTGTTGTTTGTAGGATTGATGAAGTTTTTTTCCCTTGCAAAGTTGTCCCCCATAGAAATGATGTTTCCAATTCCATGTCCTAGAGATGTAGCATTTATGCTATCTTCTCCAAATTTCCGCTCAACATCATTAAGCGCCTCAGGAAACTTGTTCTAGAAAGACTAGAAAGATCATAAAAAAAGTTTTTCGAGAGTGGAAAATAAATTATTAAGGCTATCTGAGTTTCATCGATAATCTTTTCTTGTTGAAGGCATATAAATGCACAAATATTTCATGCTATTGTGATAAAGGTTTTCTACCGCAGTTATAAATGATAAACCCTAGCTTAGAAGAGTTGATTCGATATCTATTGATGAAGAAGAGAAATCCATAAACTCAAATGACTATATACAAAGGATGAAGCTATCTTGTTTAGTAATTGAACTAATTAACTTTTAGCTCACTAAAATTATCATTTAATAACTATTTTTTTCTTTTTTAAGTAGTGCACGTTCTAGAAATTCTAGATTCACCTTTCATAAGGTACCCTCTATAAGTAAAGGAGGAGTCAAAGTATATACATGTCAGGAATCAGTATGCAGAATAGAATATCAGTAAAACAACTTTTGGTTTGAACAACTAATTCTCATTTAATTGTATATGACTTGAGCCATAAGAATTCCTCAACATAATACCACAAGGAAAATGAAAAGAGAACACAAATTAAAGTAAGAAAGTTTATTGTTAATTTTACCACAGCCTAAATTACAACATTTTTAAAATTTATTGGTGCAACAAAATAAATGTTGAAACAATTCAACTAGAAAACTTTACCATTTTCAAGTATTTCAGATGTAGTACTCCAACACTGAATAGCAAATATAGAGCTCTATCAATGCTAAAATCTGTCACTTCAAAAATTAGAGCAAAAAATAAAAATAAATAATTAGAATAGAAAAAAATTGAATCTCACTGTCAACTTGAAAACAGAATTATAGAAAATGTCGCCAACATAGCACTAAAAATAATGAAGATTAAAAGTCAATAAACAAATATGTCTCATAGGTAGATATGCTAAGGTCATAATCATCAATAAAATTACTTGTCTAAAATGAGTAAATAAACAAAAAAAATTGCTCCCTTTTTTATAATTTAAGACTTAAACAAGAAAGTTCATATGATGCATTTTTTAGAAAGAAGATTATCACAAATGAATTTTATGTGATAAATTTCAGCATAAATTGTTAGTGATTTTGGCCAAGCAGTTCACCTCAATCGTAGCGTACCAATGAATTCTCCGGAATGAATTTTGGCCAAATCAATTTGAGAGAGATTTTCGTTCAGTGTTTTGCTAGATTCTCAAACACTGAAAATTGACAAGTGAGAGGAAGAGAAAGTCCAGGTGTTTATATTAGGGTGATGAGTGATCCTATACAACCCGATTCACGAAAAATAATATGGTATAACTAGGTGAAGTGAATGTGTTATGTCATGATAGTTTTATTTTGTCCTAAATTACTTGATCACATTTATTTTGTGAACTTAAATTTTCTTCACTAATTATTTTAAGATTTAGTAAATATAGTTTTTTCATATATGCCCATTTTGTCCAAAATTGCTTGATCACAATTGTTTTGAGAATTCAATTTTATTTATTACTAGTGTGAAAAGTATTAACATGGTCAAATACAATTTTAGATTTCAATAACTTACATTATTAATAAGCGGAGAAACTTAAAATTAACTTTGAATGACACCATTAATAGACTATTAGTAATAATTATAGAATCTCAGATGTAAACAAAAGAAATTTAAAAATAGAAGGGTTGAGGTTCTAACAACACAACAATTTTAATTTTATTCACTAACAATTTTTAGATTTAGTAAATAATATTTTCTTCATATATGCTCATTTATCCTAAACGAGTGTTTGGTTGTCCTACAACCATATATAGGCTAGGAAGAGGATGCCGCTGCCATGAATTTTCATTTATTAGTTTAAACATGTATTTTTTCTCTTTAATATATGCATTCTACATAAACTTCTGTTCTCGAGAAATAATAACAAAGTGGAATTTCCAAACACACTACCAGTGGAAGTTACTCCACTATAACACACTTAGAATATGTGTGTTTTCTAGTAAAACAAGTTTATTGATATTAAATGCAAACTTGATTTTTTATTTTTTTTAAAAAGCTAATAATTTTGTCAAACCTACACTATGACAGTCTTGTTTGTTGTGAGATCTTATTTCTAACATGTGACTGACTGTTATACACGTATGATAACATTATATTTAAATTTTATTTTCACTTATGCGACTAAAGTAAATATTCTTCCAAGAACCAAGTATTCTTTTATAAGTGCTGAAAAGACCAAACATGAACCTCTCACTGAGTAGAGACATGATAGTTACTTAGATGTGCATTTTTTTGCTTAACAAGTAAAACGATGAAAGAAATGAACCGAAAACCCAATTACTAAAGTTAAACAAGGTTCAAAATCACTCAAATCTGAAATCACAAAATGAGGGAAATGCAACACTTTGAAGTACAAACAACTTTATTTAAAAAAAAAAAAACAAACATCACCATGATTCCGTAACTAAAAACATCACTACTAGTGAACATTATTCCCTCCGAGTGATATTCTTAGAAAAGGATTGACGAAAAGTTACTCAACCAAAAAACAACACTAATTTTGCATAAATAAAGACTTGTTTTTTTTGTACTTTTAGAATTCGGAGAGATTTAATTATGATAATAGAAATCAAAGAGAATGAAAACCGTAGCTTTGTAAGGTTTTGCAATACAAGACCAAGAAATGAGTTTGATAGAATATATTAGTAATGGGGGTGGCAAAATGGGTTACTGCAACAACTAACAATTTCACAATACTAACACAGATATATATTAGTAATATGTTTTACTAAATATAATAAAACACAACTAAGGCAATTGCAAGGAATAACAATACAGAAAAATACACTTGAAAACTGAACTAGAAGTTTAAAAGGAGACGAGAATATTCAATATCATAATTAATTAACTTCCTTATCCCTTCCTATCCATGTTCTCAAACTTCTATACCAATTTCATTACTAACTCTGGCCTTGCTCGCGTGACTTTCTTCCTTCTCAAAAGTAATCATCCAACCTTTTAGGTGAAATTACACTTCTAGTACTCTACGCGGCTTGCCAATGCATAAATCACTCATCAGGATTTGGAATCCTAGAGGCAACACAAATATCCTTATCACCATTCACATAGTTGATTGTGTTGCCTATAGGATTGATGGGGTTTTTTCCCTTTGAAGAGTTGTCCACCATCGAAATGACGTTTCCAATTCCATGTCCTAGAGATGTAGCATTTATGCTATCTTCTCCGGTATTTGAAGATCTTCGCACAAGAAAAGGATAATCACTTGTACATCCACTTGCAAAATCTTCCCAAACCCAAGCCAAAAGATAATTATTTTGAAGAAGGAGACGACTTCTATCACTTCCTAGCACGAGACAAAACATTATTTTGTGGAGGATTAAAGAAACGACTTGTTTCACTTGTCATATTTTCACTGCCTAAAGATTGATGAGCGCACTTCTGTTCGAAACTCAAGGAAGTTCCGCTACTCATCTCTCCATCAGTTAGAGCATCAACATCATTAAGCACATCAGGGAACTTACTCTGGAAAGACTAGAAAGACAATACAAAAAGTAGTCAGAGAATGGAAAAGAAATTATTAAGGCTATTCGAGTTTCTCCTAAAATCTTCTTTTGGAGAAGGCATATAAAGGCACAAATACTTCATGCTACTTTGAAAAAGATTTTCTATTGCAATTAAAAATGAATAACCCTAGCTTGGAAGATTTGATCTGATCTCTACTGATGAAGAAGACGAGGGGAAATCAATGAACACAAATGACTAAATACAAAAGATGAAGCTATCTTGTTTAATAATTGAACCAATTAATTTTTTGCACACTAATTTAATTATTTTTTTTAAGTAGTACGTTCTAGAAATTCTAGTCTCGTCTTTGATAAGGTACCCTTTACAAGTCAAGGAGGAGCCAAAGTATATCCATATCAAGAATCAATATGCAAAACGAAATACCACTACAACAACTGACTCTTAATTAATTGTATTTGGCTTGAACCATAATAATTTCTCAACATAAAAAATATTAATCTTAAACCACAAGGTAGATGAAAAAAGAACTGATCAAAGCACACGTTAGAAAATGAAAAAAAATACACAAATCAAATTAAAGCATACACTAGAGATTGAAAAAAAGGAACATAAATCAAAGAAAGAAAGATTTATTGTCAATTTTACCATAGCCTTACAACATTTTAAAAATTTGCTAGTGCAGCAGAATAAATGTTGAAACAATTCAATTTTTTTTTTTTTACCATTTTCTAGTATTTCAGATGCAGTGCTCCAACACTGAATAGCAAGTATTGAGCTTTATGAATGCTAAGATCTGGCGCTTCAAAAATCAAAGCAAAAAATGAAAATAAAATAATTAGAACAAATTATGGGAACCTGATAAAAAATAATGTAAAAAAAAAAAGAGAATCTCACTCCGAACCCGAAAACTCAATTATCAAAATACCGCCAAACATAGCACCAAAAATATTGAAGAATAAAAATAAATAATAAATAAATGATTCTCACATGTAGATATGCTAAGTTCATAATTATCACTAAAATTATTTGTCTAAAATAAGTAAATAAACAAAAAAATTACTTCCTTTTTTTGATAATTTAAAACTTTTAAACGAGAAAGTTCCTATGATACATTTGTTAGAAAGAAGAGATTTAAAAACAAAGAAAGAACAGATTATCTCTGGTGAATTCTATGTGATTAATTCCGGCATAATTAATGAATTAAGCAAATTGAAGGAGTTTTTGGCATAGTAGTTCACCTCAATCGTAGCTCAC
>NC_064283.1:63774716-63782428 GCF_019186545.1 Solanum stenotomum
AAAACCCAATTACTAAAGTTAAACAAGGTTCAAAATCACTCAAATCTGAAATCACAAAATGAGGGAAATGCAACACTTTGAAGTACAAACAACTTTATTTAAAAAAAAAAAAACAAACATCACCATGATTCCGTAACTAAAAACATCACTACTAGTGAACATTATTCCCTCCGAGTGATATTCTTAGAAAAGGATTGACGAAAAGTTACTCAACCAAAAAACAACACTAATTTTGCATAAATAAAGACTTGTTTTTTACCATTCTCAAGTATTTCAGATGCAGTGCTCCAACATTGAATAGCAAGTATCGAGCTTTTTGAATGCCAAGAGCTGTCGCTTCAAAAATCAAAGCAAAAAATGAAAATAAAATAATTAGAACAAATTATGGGAACCTGATAAAAAATAATGTAAAAAAAAAAAGAGAATCTCACTCCGAACCCGAAAACTCAATTATCAAAATACCGCCAAACATAGCACCAAAAATATTGAAGAATAAAAATAAATAATAAATAAATGATTCTCACATGTAGATATGCTAAGTTCATAATTATCACCAAAATTATTTGTCTTAAATAAGTAAATAAACAAAAAATTACGTCCTTTTTTGATATTTTAAAACTTTTAAACGAGAAAGTTCCTATGATACTTCCTCTTTATATATGCTCATTCATCCTAAACTAGTGTTTGTCGCTCCTGCAACCATAGGCTGGGGAGAGGATGTCATTATCACGGATTTTCGTTCATTACTTAAAATTTAAATATATATTTTTTCTCTTCAATATGTGCGTTCTACATAGACCTCTATTCTCGAGAAATGACTGCAAAGTGAAATTTTCGAACACACTACCAATAGATATAGTGGAAGTTACTCTACTATTACACGCCTTGAATGTGTGCTTTTCTAGTAAAACGAGTTTGTTGATATTAAATTTAAACTGTTTTTTTAAAAAAAAAAAATTAGTCAAACCCTCTCTATGACAGTCTTATTTATTTGCAGAGAGAAAAAAAAAAACAGTCTTATTTGTTATAAAATCTTTTGTCTTTTATGAGACTGACTGTTATCCATGTATGATAACATTATATTTAAATCTTAATTTCAATTTTATAGCTAAAGTAAATATGCTCCAAAAAATCATGTATTCTTTTATAACTGCTCCTAGTTGGTGCATTGGCATGAAAAGGACAAGGTTGAAACTCTCACTAAGCAGAGACATGATAGTTACTTAGATGTGCATATTTCTCCTAAATAAGTAAAATGATGAATTAATGAACCAAAAACCCAATCACTAAAGTAAAACAAGTTAAAAACCAATCAAATCTGAAATCACAAAATAGGGAAATGCAACACTTTAAAGTACAAACAAAATTATTTAAAAAAACAATATACAACACCATGATTCCGTAACTATAAATATCATCACTAGTGGACACTTTCTCTCCGAGGGATATTCATAGAAGGATTGACGAAAAGTTAATCAATTGAGAAACAACACTAATTCTGCATAAACAAAGACTTGTTTTTTGTACTTCTGAAATTTGGAGAGGCTTAATTTTGATATGAGAAAAGCAAAGAGAATGGATGATAATAACTGCAACTTTGTAAGGTCTCACAATACAAGACCAATAAATAAGTTTGTGAGAATACAATAGTAATAGGGGCAACAAAATGGGTTACTGCAACAACTTACAATTTCACAATACAAGGATATATATTAGTAATATGTTTTACTGAATACAATAAGACGCAACAAAGGCAATTGCAGGGAACAACATTACATGAAAATACACTTGAAAACTGAACTCGAAGTCTAAAAGAAAACGAGAATATTCAAAATCATAATTAACTTCCTTATCCCTTCCTACTCACGTTCTCAAACTTCTATACAAATTCCATTACTAATTTTGGCCTTGTTCACGTGACTTTATTCCTTTCCAAAAGTAATCGTCCAACCTTTTAGGTGGAATTACACTTCTAGTACCCCGACGCGGCTTGCCAACGCAGAAATCACTCATGGCATTAGGAGTTGGGATCCTAGAGGCAACACCATCCTTATCACCATTCACATTGTTGATTGTGTTGTCTGTAGGATTGATGGAGTTTTTTTCCTTTGCAGAGTTGTCCCCCATAGAAATGATGTTTCCAATTCCATATCCTAGAGATGTAGCATTTATGCTATCTTCTCCAGATTTCCGCTCAACATCATTAAGCGCCTCACTAAACTTGTTCTGGAAAGACTAGAAAGATCATAAAAAAAGTTTTTAGAGAGTGGAAAATAAATTATTAAGGCTATTTGAGTTTCATCGATAATCTTTTTTTGTAGAAGGCATATAAATGCACAAATATTTCATGCTATTGTGAAAAAGGTTTTCTACCGCAGTTATAAATAAAAAACCCCAGCTTGGAAGAGTTGATTCGATCTCTATTGATGAAGAAGAGAAATCCATAAACTCAAATGACTATATACAAAGGATGAAGCTATCTTGTTTAATAATTGAACTAATTAAATTTTAGCACACTGAAATTATCATTTAATAACTATTTTTTTTTCTTTTTTAAGTAGTGCACGTTCTAGAAATTCTAGATTCACCTTTGATAAGGTACCCTCTACAAGTAAAGGAGGAGCCAAAGTATATACATGTCAAGAATCAGTATGCAGAATAGAATATCAGTAAAACAACTTTTGGTTTGAACAACTGATTCTGATTTAATTGTATATGACTTGAGCCATAAGAATTCCTCAACATAATACCACAAGGAAAATGAAAAGAGAACACAAATTAAAGTAAGAAAGTTTACTGTTAATTTTACCATAGCCTAAATTACAACATTTTAAAAAATTATTGGTGCAACAAAATAAATGTTGAAACAGTTCAAATAGAAGACTTTACCATTTTCAAGTATTTCAGATGTAGTACTCCAACACTGAATAGCAAATATCGAGCTCTATCAATGCTAAAATCTGTCACTTCAAAAATTAGAGAAAAAAATAAAAATAAATAATTAGAATAGAAAAAAATTGAATCTCACTCTCAAGTTGAAAACACAATTATAGAAAATGTCGCCAACATAGCACTAAAAATATTGAAGATTAAAAATCAATAAACAAATATGTCTCACAGGTAGATATGCTAAGGTCATAATCATCACTAAAATTACTTGTCTAAAATGAGTAAATAAACAAAAAAAAAATTGCTCCCTTTTTTATAATTTAAGACTTAAACAAGAAAGTTCATATGATGCATTTTTAGACAGAAGATTATCACAAATGAATTTTATGTGATAAATTTCAGCGTAAATTGATAGAGTTTTTGGCCAAGCAGTTCACCTCAATCGTAGCGTACCAATGAATTCTCCGGAATGAATTCTTGCCAAATCAATTTGAGAGAGATTTTAGTTCAGTGTTTTGCTAGATTCTCAAACACTGAAAATTGACAACTGGGAGGAAGAGAAAGCCTAGGGGTTTATATTAGTGTGATGAGTGATCCTATACAACGCGATTCACGAAAAATAATATGTTATAACTAGGTGAAGTGAATGTGTTATGTCACGAGAGTTTTATTTTGTCCTAAATTACTTGATCACATTTATTTTGTGAACTTAAATTTTCTTCACTAATTATTTTAAGATTTAGTAAATATAGTTTTTTCATATATGCCCATTTTGTCCAAAATTGCTTGATCACAATTGTTTTGAGAATTCAATTTTATTTATTAGTAGTGTGAATAGTATTTACATGGTCAAATATAATTTTAGATTTCAATAACTTACATTAGTAATAAGCGGAGAAACTTAAAATTAACTTTGAATGACACCATTAATAGACTATTATTAATAATTATAGAATCTCAGATGTAAACAAAAGAAATTTAAAAATAGAAGGGTTGAGGTTCTAACGACACAACAATTTTAATTTTCTTCACTAACAATTTTTAGATTTAGTAAATAATATTTTCTTCATATATGCTCATTTATCCTAAACGAGTGTTTGGTTGTCCTACAACCATAGGCTAGGAAGAGGATGCCGCTTCCATGGATTTTCATTTATTAGTTTAAACATGTATTTTTTCTCTTTAATATATGCATTCTACATAGGCCTCTATTCTCGAGAAATAACAGCAAAGTGGAATTTTCAAACATACTACCCGTGGAAGTTACTCTACTATAACACACTTATAATATGTGTGCTTCTCTAGTAAAACGAGTTATTGATGTTAAATGCAAACTTGTTTTTTTTTTATAAAAAAACTAATAATTTAGTCAAACCCACTCTATGACAGTCTTGTTTATTGTGAGATCTTTTGTCTTTTATGTGACTGACTATTATACACGTATAATAACATTATATTTAAATCTTATTTTTACTTCTGCAGCTATAGTAAATATGCTTTGAAGAACCAAGTATTCTTTTATAAGTGCTCAAAAGACCAAATATGAATCTCTCACTGAGCAGAGACATGATAGTTACTTAGATGTGCATTTTGTTTGCTAAATAAGTAAAAGGATGAAACTGATGAATCAAAAATCCAATTACTAAAGTAAAACAAAGTTCAAAACCACTCAAATCTGGAATCACAAAATGAGGGAAATGCAGCACTTTGAAGTACAAACAACTTTATTTAAAAAAAACAAACAAACATCACCATGATTTATAAACATCACTACTAGTGGACACTATTCCTTCTGAGTGATATTCTTAGAAAAGGATTAACGAAAAGTTACTCAACGGAAAAACAAAGCTAATTTTGCATAAATAAAGACTTATTTTTTGTGCTTCTAGAATTTGAAGAGACTTAATTATGATAAAATTAAAGAGAATGAATGATAACAATCGTTGCTTTGTAAGGTCTTGCGATACAAAACGAAGAAATGAGTTTGATAGAAAATAATAGTAATGGGGACGACAAAATGGGTTACTCCAACAACTCACAATTTCACAATACAAACACAGATATATATTAGTAATATGTTTTACTAAATACAGTAGGACACAATAAAGGCAAATACACTTGAAAACTGAACTACAAGTCTAAAAGGAGACGAGAATATTCAAAATCATAATTAATTAACTTCCTTATCCTTTCCTACCCATGTTCTCAAACTTCTATACCAATTCCATTCCTAACTCTTGCCTTGCTGACTTTCTTCCTTCTCAAAAGTAATCATCCAACATTTTAGGTAGAATTACACTTCTAGTACTATACGCAACGTGCCAATGCAGAAATCACTCATCACATCCCTTATCAGGATTTGGAATCCTAGAGGCAATACCAATATACTTATCACTGTTCATTGATTTTGTTGTCTATAGGATTGATGGAGTTTTTTCCCTTTGCAGTGTTGTCCACCATCGAAATGACGTTTCCAATTCCATGTCCTAGAGATGTAGCGTCTATGCTATCTTCTCCAGTATTTGTAAATTTTCGCACAAGAAAAGGATAATCACTTGTATATCCAATTGCAAAATCTTCCCAAACACGAGCCAAAAGATAATTATTTGTATAAATTATAGGAACCACATATTATAAGTACTAAATAACATCCTATCCCTTCTAGTTTTCTATTTACCAAAAATCCCTTAAAAATGATGTTTGCGGGATGCATATCGTTGTGCACTGGATACATTAGGTTTGATACATTCCACATAATGGGATACATAGCGTTGTGCACGGGATACATAGCGTTTGATACATTCCACATAGCGGGATACATAGCGTTGTGCACGGTATTTTTGAAAATTTTGAAATAAGTAGGGATAAATGGATATTAAGGTAAGTAAAGGAGTGTAATTAAGTAATTTGTCCTAATTATTTTGAAGAAGGAGACGAATTCTATCACTATTTCTAGCATTCAGATCACTAGGTTCATTTCCAACACGAGACAAAAAAATATTTTGAGGAGGATTAAAGAAACGACCTGTTTCACTTGTCATATTTTCACTGCCTAAAGATTGATGAACACGCTTCTGTTCGATACTCAAGGAAGTCCCTCTACTCATCTCTCCATCAGTTAGAGCATCAACATCATTAAGCACCTCAAGAAACTTACTCTGGAAAGATAATGTTGGGTTTTAAAAGGTGTGAATGGAAAATGAAAAGTTGCGACTTTTATGAAGAGTTGTGACTTTTATGAAAAGTTACGACTTTTATGAAGAGTTGTGACTTTTATGAAAAGTTGTGACTTTTATGAAAAATTGTGACTTTTATGAAAAGTTGTGACTTTTATGAAAGGTTGTGACCTTTCCGAAAGATTGTGACTTTTTCAAAGGTTTGTGACCTTTCCGGTAAGGCACAATAAGAACATTTTCACATTACCCTTTGTTTTCTATAAATTGAGGGATTTCCTCTCATTTTAGTTGAACTAATTTTTCTGGACTTCTTCTACTACTACTAAATCTAGTATTCAAAGTGTACTTTACTGCCGTTGAGTGGTTCGCTGACACCATGGTTTTAGGTACCGATACACAGGTGAGTAAGATCGTTCTATCATGGAGGATATATTTTGTTAACCTCGGGTACTTGAGGGGAATAATTTCCTTAAGGGGACACCGTGCATTCAATGGGCTCGATTTTCTTTCTTTGAGAAAAATATTTTTATATAGTTTCTAATCTGTTTTTGATTCTATTTTCTCTACTAGTTTTAATTTTCTAGTTTGAAAATACTCTTTAAACTTTGTTGTTTCTTACCAATTTCTTCAAAGTTTTGTTCTAAGTATCTTAGGAATGCAAGATGGACAACAATCTTAAGGAAATTATTATATTGTTGGTATTTCTTGTATTCTACTGATTGAGAGAAACAGATCGTGAAAGTAGAAGATTAATACATTATTTCTCCAGAATTCAGTGCTTTGTTTAGCAAGGTCGAAGTGAGAATGAACTAGAAGAAGTGGTGGTATTTCGGTTAAAGAGTACACCAGGTAACCTCTTATTATTTATCTAAGGAGGAAAATAGTTTCTAAAAGTTAATAGTTTTGATATTTATCATGTATGTCTTTGAAAAAGATTTGCAAACCATATGGTTTTTTGAATAAATTTTCCTTGGAAAAAAGTGTTGCCTTTAAAATTCTTTAGTTCGCAGAAAGAGAGATGCACATTTTTGTTTGATAAAATAGTATATCAAAATGTTTTAGTTGGAAGGCGATTTGAAAAGAAAAGCATATCTATGTGATAATCTATGAATATGTTCAATTCTGTTTGGAGACTGAAAAAAAAAACTTTTGTAGTTTTGTACTCCAAGTGGAATTTGATTGTGTCTGATTTTTCTAGACTAAAAACTTTTGTAGTTTTCTACTTTGGATAAATTAGACTATGCAATTGGTTTGAAGAATATGAAAACTTCACGTAATAAGTCAATGTTGTACTTTTGATTTTCTTTAAACTTCACTGTTATATAGAAATAAATTGTAAAATTTTTTTTGTCTTTATTGTTAGTATTTTAAATACTAAGTGGTATGTCTATTTGTGATGGAGGAAAAATACTAGTGACTTAGAGTTTGTGATTTTGTGCCTCTAAGGAATGAACTTTGACATTGTGTAAAAATTGTCAAATGGAATTGAAGCACTATAATTCTTTTGTAGAATAATATTTTCAAAAGAGGTTTCATGTTGCCAATGAAACAATGACACTTTGATAGCATGGAAAAAAAAATATGTGGAAAAACTATTTTCAAATACTTGAAAATTATTTTTGAGATCATATTTAAATATGTGGGGGG
>NC_064283.1:63782439-63787469 GCF_019186545.1 Solanum stenotomum
CTTTGCCTATGACAAAGATAAAATTAGACTTAGTGTCTAATTTAAATTTGGAGCACAAGATATGAAATTCGATTAAACTTTTGTATTATGTTAGACACACAAAATTCTTGGAGTATATTTGATATTGTGGCCGTTGAGTTTCTCTTTTACAATATGGTATGACTAGTATGAAACTACCATATTATATGTATACTTGTTCAAAATGGTTGAGTTCTTTTATGAAAAAGTATCACTTAAAATGTCGTGATTTTTCATGAAAAGATATGTCTATTAAATATAACTATTTGTATAGACATGAATATTGGTGAATAGTCATTTGTCATGTTTTGTAAAAGAAACATTTGGACCATGTTGTCTTTATTGGACCCGATGAAACTTTGTTCATGGGTAGTTCTATAACAATCAAATTGAAAGTTATGGAAAGGTCCTTCCGAAAAGGACATTTGACAAGGTGATGACTCTAAACAATGTTTGTATTCACACAAAATTGTAAGAGAGAGGAACAAATATTTGCGAGGAATATTTTTATTTGTTCTTACTTGCTTAAGTCTAACTGTTTGTGACATGAACACTTGGGACATGTCAATTACAAAACCTTGTAAGGAAAACTGATCAACTTAGAAGTTTTGTCTAACTTTAAGTGTAATAAATAAAAATATCAAGTTTGTGTGAAGTCTAAGTATGCTAAGCATTCTTAGAAATCTGTTGAAAGGAATTTTAATTCCTTAGAGTTGATTTACACTTACATTTGTGATATGAAGTCAACACCATCTCGTGGTGGGAAAAAGTATCTCATAGCTTTTATTGACAATTGCATTTGAAACGGTTATGTATATTTGCTGATGGTAAGGATGAAGCAATAGAAATATCTAGGCAATATAAAATTGAAGTTGAAATCAGTTGGGAAAAAGATAAGAAGTGATAGGGATGGAGAATATAAATCTCCTTTTACAGAAATATGTTTGGAAAGTGGATTTATCTATCAAGCTACTGCCCTATTCACCTCAATCTAATGGAATTGCAGAATGAAAAGAAAAATCGAACTTTGGAGGAAATGATGGCTACATTACTTATAAGTTCAGGTTTACCACAAAACTTGTGTGGAGAAGCTATTCTTACAGCATAAGGGAACAACAAAAAAAGTTGTCTTTTCAGAAAGAAAGCAATAAAAAGTTTTTTTTTGTTCAGGACACAATCTATTCCATATGAGAAATGGAAAGGAAGGAAATCCAACTTGAAAAATTTCAAAGTGTGGGGGTGTCTAGCCAAAGTCCAAGTTCCTATTCCTAAAACGATTAAAATAGGATTAAGGTTTTGATTTTGTCGACCCATACTCTCCAGTAACTAGAATTACATTCATTCGGATGTTAATTGCATTAGCTGCGGTATATGACCTCCAAATTCATCAAATGAATGTGAATAATTTTCATAAATAGAGAATTAGAGGAAGAAATTTACATGAAACAGCCCGAGAGTTTTGTGGTTCATGGTAAAGAAAAGAAAGTGTGCAAACTTGTTAAGTCACTTTATGGACTAAAACAAGCACCCAAACAATGACATAAGAAATTTGACCAAACTATGTTGGTAAATGGATTTAAGAATGATGGAAGTGATAAATGTGTTTACATTAAAATCACAAGGTCATTGTTTGTTTGTATATTGGTGATATGTTGATCATCAATAGAGACACTAATGACATAAATGCTACTAAGCATATGCTAGAAAGCAACTTTCATATGAAAGATCGTGGAGTTGTTGATGTGATCTTAGATATAAGAATTCTTAGAACTCCAAGATGTTTAGCATTGTCACAGTCTCATTACATTGAAAAGGTACTTGACTAGTTCAAATATTTGGATTTTAATATTGTCAAGACTCCAATAATGTGATCTTTGCACTTCAAAAGAATGAAGGTGAAAGTGACTCACAATTGGATTATGCTAGAGGATTGGGAAGTATGATGTATATTAGAAAGTGTAAGCGATCAGATGTAGCATGCGCTATTAATAAATTGAGTCAGTTCATGAATAATCCCAATCAAATTCATTGGATGACAATGAAAAGAGTTTTGGGGTATTTAAAACCTTCTCAAAACTATGTCTTGCATTATACAAATATCCTACAGTATTGAAAGGATATAGTGATGTAAATTGGATCACTGGGATCAAATGAAGTAAAATCCACGAGTGGATATATAATTACTTTTGGTGGAGAAGCAGTCTCTTGGAAATCTTCCAAAAAGACATGTATCACTAGCTCTACAATGAATTCTGAGCTAGGTGCTCTAGATAAGGTCGGTGAACAAGTTGAAAGACTCCGGAATTTCTTGATAGATATTCTTTTTGGCCCATACACTTTGATAGTCAAGATGCAAAAGGTAGGGCATGGAGCATGATGTATAATGGAAAGTCTCGTCATATAAGACATAGACATGATACCATTAGATAACTACTCTCTAGTGGAATTATCACAATTGACTATGTAAAGTCAAAAGATAATGTGTCGGATCCACTTACAAAAAGGCCTAACTAGAGAGAAAGTTGAAAGATCATCTAAGGGAATGGGTTTACAGCTTAGGACAAGTCACCATGGTGGTAACTCTATCTAGCGGACCGGAGATCCCAAGAGCTAGATTCAAGGAGAAAAACAAAGTTGTGACTGACGGTTCGGCATTGTCAACCAACTCAATCCATTCCTATGATGAAGACAATGCTCAGGAACAAGGATACAACATTAAGGCTTGTTAATAAGTTAATAAAGCTTAAAGTTTTTAATGATTTGCTAAGTTTGGCAGATTTGACCAAAAGGTGTATCTACGCGATAGCACGTTTAGAAATCACATGTGTGAGTGTGAAGTGTAAGCCGTTTCAAAGAGGATGATTGTCAAAAGCCCATCTCTCTATACACTCATGAAACCAGGAGGTGTTCATGGCTGAAACGAATACAATCGTAAGAACCATAAATGGTAAAGGGTTAATTGTGTGACATATGGTTGTCTAGGTATACACCAAAGCTTGACGGTTCAAAGATATCGTATCTATCGATTGACCGAGTATATCTGACATATGTTCACTACAGAAAGTCCAAGGGGAAACCTACTTATCCAGATGCAATTAATTCTTGCTTGTAAAGTACACATACTTGTCCGTTTCTTTGTCTTGGAGTCATTCCCCATTCATGCGAGGGATTGTTGGGTTTAAAAGGTGTGAATGGAAAATGAAGAGTTGCGACATTTATGAAGAGTTGTGACTTTTATGAAAAGTTGCGACTTTTATGAAGAGTTGTGACTTTTATGAAAAGTTGCGACTTTTATGAAGAGTTGTGACTTTTATAAAAAGTTGTGACTTTTATGAAAGGTTTTGACCTTTCCGAAAGATTGTGACTTTTCCAAAGGTTTGTGACCTTTCTGGTAAGGCACAATAAGAACCTTTTCATACTACCCTTTGTTTTCTATAAATTGAGGGGTTTCCTCTCATTTTAGTTGAACTAATTTTTCTGGACTTCTTCTACTACTACTAAATCTAGTATTCAAAGTGTACTTTACTGCCTTTAAGTGGTTCGCTGACACCGTGGTTTTAGGTACTGATACATCGGTGAGTAAGATCATTATATCCTGGGAGGATATATTCCGTTAACCTCGGGTACTTGAGGGGAATAATTTTCTTAAGGGGACACTGTGCATTCAGTGGGCTCGATTTTCTTTCTTTGAGAAAAATATTTTTATATTGTTTCTAATCTGTTTCTAATTCTATTTTCTCTACTAGTTTTAATTTTCTAGTTTGAAAATACTCTTTAAACTTTATTTTTTCTTACCAATTTTTTCAAAGTTTTGTTCTAAGTATCTTAGAAATGCAAGATGGACAACAGATAATACACAAAGTTGTCAGAGAATGGAAAAGAAATTATTAAGGCTATTTGAGTTTCACTGAAAATTTTCTTTTTGGAGAAGGCATTTAAAGGCACAAATACTTCATGCTACTTATAAAAAGGTTTTCTACTACAATCATAAATGAATAAACCTTGGTTGGAAGATTTGACCCGATCTCTACTGATGAAGAAGACAAGGGAAAATTAATAAAAACAAATGACTATATGCAAAGGATGTATCTTGTTTAATAATTGAACCAACTAATTTTTAGTACACTAATTAAATATTAAATAATTATTTTTTTCTTTTTTAATTAGTGCACGTTCTATAAATTCTAGTTTCAACTTTGATGCAGTACCCTTTACAAGTTAAGGAGGAGTCAAAGTATATCTATGTCAAGAATCAGTATGCAGAACGAAATACCAGTACAACAATTTTTGGTTCGAACAACTAACTCTCAATTAATTGTATTTGGCTTGACTCATAACAATTTCTCAATATAAAAAACATTAATGTTAAACCACAAGGTAGATGAAAAAAGAACACAGATCAAAGCACACGTTAAAGATTAAAAAAAAAAAAGCACACAAATCAAATTAAAGCATACATTAGAGATTGAAAAAATAACAAATCAAAGCAAGAAAGATTTATTGTCAATTTCACCATAGCCTTACAACATTTTTAAAAAAAATGTTGGTGCAACAGAATAAATCTTAAAACAATTCAAATAAAAAACTTTACAATTTTCAAGTATTTTAGATGCAATGCTCCAGCACTGAATAGCATGTATCGAGCTCTATGAATGCTAAAATTTGTCACTTCAAAAATCAAAGCAAAAAATGAAAATAAAATAATTAGAACAAATTATGGAACCTGATAAAAAATAACTACAAAAAAAAGTGAATCTCACTCTCAACCTGAAAACTCAATTTTAGAAAATACCGCCAAGCATAGCACCAAAATGTTGAAGATTAAAAATAAATAAATAATTCTCACAGGTAGATATGCTAAGTTCATAATCATCGCTAAAATTACTTATTTAAAATGAGTAAATAAACAAAAAAAACTACTTCCTCTTTTGATATTTTAAAACTTATAAATGAGAAAGTTCCTATGATACATTTGTGAGAAAGAAGAGATTTTAAACAAAAAAAAAAAAAAA
>NC_064283.1:63788123-63797373 GCF_019186545.1 Solanum stenotomum
ACTTTGTAAGGTCTCACAATACAAGACCAATAAATAAGTTTGTGAGAATACAATAGTAATAGGGGCAACAAAATGGGTTACTACAACAACTTACAATTTCACAATACAAGGATATATATTAGTAATATGTTTTACTGAATACAATAAGATGCAACAAAGGCAATTGCAGGGAACAACATTACATGAAAATACACTTGAAAACTGAACTTGAAGTCTAAAAGGAAACGAGAATATTCAAAATCATAATTAACTTCCTTATCCCTTCCTTATACCAATTCCATTACTAATTTTGGCTTTGCTCACGTGACTTTATTCCTTCCCAAAAGTAATCGTCCAACCTTTTAGGTGGAATTACACTTCTAGTACCCCGACGCGGCTTGCCAACGCAGAAATCACTCATGGCATTAGGAGTTGGGATCCTAGAGGCAACACCATCCTTATCACCATTCACATTGTTGATTGTGTTGTTTGTAGGATTGCTGAAGTTTTTTTCCTTTGCAGAGTTGTCCCCCATTGAAATGATGTTTCCAATTCCATATCCTAGAGATGTAGCATTTATGCTATCTTCTCCAAATTTCCGCTCAACATCATTAAGCGCCTCAGGAAACTTGTTCTAGAAAGACTAGAAAGATCATAAAAAAAGTTTTTAGAGAGTGGAAAATAAATTATTAAGGCTATTTGAGTTTCATCGATAATCTTTTTTTGTAGAAGGCATATAAATGCACAAATATTTTATGCTATTGTGAAAAAGGTTTTCTACCACAGTTATAAATGAAAAACCCCAGCTTGGAAGAGTTGATTCGATATCTATTGATGAAGAAGAGAAATCCATAAACTCAAATGACTATATACAAAGGATGAAGCTATCTTGTTTAATAATTGAACTAATTAACTTTTAGCACACTAAAATTATCATTTAATAACTATTTTTTTTCTTTTTTAAGTAGTGCACGTTCTAGAAATTCTAGATTCACCTTTGATAAGGTACCCTCTATAAGTAAAGGAGGAGCCAAAGTATATACATATCAAGAATCAGTATGCAGAATAGAATATCAGTAAAACAACTTTTGATTTGAACAACTAATTCTCATTTAATTGTATATGACTTGAGCCATAAGAATTCCTCAACATAATACCACAAGGAAAATGAAAAGAGAACACAAATTAAAGTAAGAAAGTTTATTGTTAATTTTACCATAGCCTAAATTACAACATTTTTAAAAATTATTGGTACAACAAAATAAATGTTGAAACAATTCAAATAGAAAACTTTACCATTTTCAAGTATTTCAGATGTAGTGCTCCAACACTAAATAGCAAATCCAGAGCTCTATCAATGCTAAAATCTGTCACTTCTAAAATTAGAGCAAAAAATAAAAATAAATAATTAGAATAGAAAAAAATTGAATCTCACTCTCAAGTTGAAAACACAATTATAGAAAATGTCGCCAACATAGCACTAAAAATATTGAAGATTAAAAATCAATAAACAAATATGTCTCACAGGTAGATATGCTAAGGTCATAATCATCACTAAAATTACTTGTCTAAAATGAGTAAATAAACAAAAAAAAAATTGCTCCCTTTTTTATAATTTAAGACTTAAACAAGAAAGTTCATATGATGCATTTTTAGACAGAAGATTATCACAAATGAATTTTATGTGATAAATTTCAGCGTAAATTGATAGAGTTTTTGGCCAAGCAGTTCACCTCAATCGTAGCGTACCAATGAATTCTCCGGAATGAATTCTTGCCAAATCAATTTGAGAGAGATTTTAGTTCAGTGTTTTGCTAGATTCTCAAACACTGAAAATTGACAACTGGGAGGAAGAGAAAGCCTAGGGGTTTATATTAGGGTGATGAGTGATCCTATACAACGCGATTCACGAAAAATAATATGTTATAACTAGGTGAAGTGAATGTGTTATGTCACGAGAGTTTTATTTTGTCCTAAATTACTTGATCACATTTATTTTGTGAACTTAAATTTTCTTCACTAATTATTTTAAGATTTAGTAAATATAGTTTTTTCATATATGTCCATTTTGTCCAAAATTGCTTGATCACAATTGTTTTGACAATTCCATTTTATTTATTACTAGTGTGAAAAGTATTAACATGGTCAAATACAATTTTAGATTTCAATAACTTACATTATTAATAAGCGGAGAAACTTAAAATTAACTTTGAATGACACCATTAATAGACTATTAGTAATAATTATAGAATCTCAGATGTAAACAAAAGAAATTTAAAAATAGAAGGGTTGAGGTTCTAACGACACAACAATTTTAATTTTCTTCACTAACAATTTTTAGATTTAGTAAATAATATTTTCTTCATATATGCTCATTTATCCTAAACGAGTGTTTGGTTGTCCTACAACCATATATAGGCTAGGAAGAGGATGTCGCTGCCATGGATTTTCATTTATTAGTTTAAACATGTATTTTTTCTCTTTAATATATGCATTCTACATAAACTTCTGTTCTCGAGAAATAATAACAAAGTGGAATTTCCAAACACACTACCAGTGGAAGTTACTCCACTATAACACACTTAGAATATGTGTGCTTTTCTAGTAAAACAAGTTTATTGATATTAAATGCAAACTTGATTTTTTATTTTTTTTAAAAAGCTAATAATTTTGTCAAACCTATACTATGACAGTCTTGTTTGTTGTGAGATCTTATTTCTTTCATGTGACTGACTGTTATACACGTATGATAACATTATATTTAAATTTTAGTTTCGCTTATGCAACTAAAGTAAATATTCTTCGAAGAACCAAGTATTCTTTTATAGGTGCTCAAAAGACCAAACATGAACCTCTCACTGAGTAGAGACATGATAGTTACTTAGATGTGCATTTTTTTGCTTAACAAGTAAAACGATGAAAGAAATGAACCGAAAACCCAATTACTAAAGTTAAACAAGGTTCAAAATCACTCAAATCTGAAATCACAAAATGAGGGAAATGCAACAGTTTGAAGTACAAACAACTTTATTTTAAAAAAAAAACAAACATCACCATGATTCCGTAACTAAAAACATCACTACTAGTGAACATTATTCCCTCCGAGTGATATTCTTAGAAAAGGATTGACGAAAAGTTACTCAACCAAAAAACAACACTAATTTTGCATAAATAAAGACTTGTTTTTTTTGTACTTTTAGAATTCGGAGAGATTTAATTATGATAATAGAAATCAAAGAGAATGAAAACCGTAGCTTTGCAAGGTTTTGCAATACAAGACCAAGAAATGAGTTTGATAGATTATAATAGTAATGGGGGTGGCAAACTGGGTTACTGCAACAACTAACAATTTCAAAATACTAACACAGATATATATTAGTAATATATTTTACTAAATACAATAAAACGCAACAAAGGCAATTGCAAGGAATAACAATACAGAAAAATACACTTGAAAACTGAACTAGAAGTTTAAAAGGAGACGAGAATATTCAATATCATAATTAATTAACTTCCTTATCCCTTCCTATCCATGTTCTCAAACTTCTATACCAATTTCATTACTAATTCTGGCCTTGCTCGCGTGACTTTCTTCCTTCTCAAAAGTAATCATCCAACCTTTTAGGTGAAATTACACTTCTAGTACTCTACGCGGCTTGCCAATGCATAAATCACTCATCAGGATTTGGAATCCTAGAGGCAACACCAATATCCTTATCACCATTCACATAGTTGATTGTGTTGCCTATAGGATTGATGGGGTTTTTTCCCTTTGAAGAGTTATCCACCATCGAAATGACGTTTCCAATTCCATGTCCTAGAGATGTAGCATTTATGCTATCTTCTCCGGTATTTGAAGATCTTCGCACAAGAAAAGGATAATCACTTGTACATCCACTTGCAAAATCTTCCCAAACACAAGCCAAAAGATCATTATTTTGAAGAAGGAGACGACTTCTGTCACTATTTCTAGCATTCAGATCACTAGGTTCATTCCTAGCACGAGACAAAACATTATTTTGTTGAGGATTAAAGAAATGACTTGTTTAACTTGTCATATTTTCACGGCCTAAAGATTGATGAGCGCACTTCTGTTCGGAACTCAAGGAAGTTCCGCTACTCATCTCTCCATCAGTTAGAGCATCAACATCATTAAGCACATCAGGGAACTTACTCTGGAAGGACTAGAAAGATAATACTAAAAGTAGTCAGAGAATGGAAAAGAAATTATTAAGGCTATTCGAGTTTCACCAAAAATCTTCTTTTGGAGAAGACATATAAAGGCACAAATACTTCATGCTACTTTGAAAAAGATTTTTTATTGCAATTAAAAATGAAAAACCCTAGCTTGGAAGATTTGATCTGGTCTCTACTGATGAAGAAGACGAGCGGAAATCAATGAACACAAATGACTAAATACAAAAGATGAAGCTATCTTGTTTAATAATTGAACCAATTAATTTTTTGCACACTAATTTAATTATTTTTTTAAGTAGTACGTTCTTGAAATTCTAGTCTCGTCTTTGATAAGGTACCCTTTACAAGTCAAGGAGGAGCCAAAGTATATCCATATCAAGAATCAATATGCAAAACGAAATACCACTACAACAACTGACTCTTAATTAATTGTATTTGGCTTGAACCATAATAATTTCTCAACATAAAAAATATTAATCTTAAACCACAAGGTAGATGAAAAAAGAACTGATCAAAGCACACGTTAGAAAATGAAAAAAAATACACAAATCAAATTAAAGCATACACTAGAGATTGAAAAAAAGGAACATAAATCAAAGAAAGAAAGATTTATTGTCAATTTTACCATAGCCTTACAACATTTTAAAAATTTGCTAGTGCAGCAGAATAAATGTTGAAACAATTCAATTTTTTTTTTTTTACCATTTTCTAGTATTTCAGATGCAGTGCTCCAACACTGAATAGCAAGTATTGAGCTTTATGAATGCTAAGATCTGGCGCTTCAAAAATCAAAGCAAAAAATGAAAATAAAATAATTAGAACAAATTATGGGAACCTGATAAAAAATAATGTAAAAAAAAAAAGAGAATCTCACTCCGAACCCGAAAACTCAATTATCAAAATACCGCCAAACATAGCACCAAAAATATTGAAGAATAAAAATAAATGAATAATAAATAAANAAAAATGAAAATAAAATAATTAGAACAAATTATGGGAACCTGATAAAAAATAATGTAAAAAAAAAAGAGAATCTCACTCCGAACCCGAAAACTCAATTTATCAAAATACCGCCAAACATAGCACCAAAAATATTGAAGAATAAAAATAAATAAATAATAAATAAATGATTCTCACATGTAGATATGCTAAGTTCATAATTATCACTAAAATTATTTGTCTAAAATAAGTAAATAAACAAAAAAATTACTTCCTTTTTTGATATTTTAAAACTTTTAATCGAGAAAGCTCCTATGATACTTCCTATTTATATATGCTCATTCATCCTAAACTAGTGTTTGTCGCTCCTGCAACCATAGGCTGGGGAGAGGATGCCGTTGTCACGGATTTTCGTTCATTACTTAAAATTTAAATATATATTTTTCTCTTCAATATGTGCGTTCTACATAGACCTCTATTCTCGAGAAATGACTGCAAAGTGAAATTTTTGAACACAATACCAATAGATATAGTGGAAGTTATTCTACTATTACACGCCTTGAATGTGTGCTTTTCTAGTAAAACGAGTTTGTTGATATTAAATGCAAACTGTTTTTTTTTTTTTAAAAAAATAGTCAAACCCTCTCTATGATAGTCTTATTTGTTATAAAATCTTTTGTCTTTTATGAGACTGACTGTTATACACATATGACAACATTATATTTAAATCTTATTTTCAATTTTATAGCTAAAGTAAATATGCTCCAAAAAATCATGTATTCTTTTATAACTGCTCCTAGTTGGTGCATTGGCATGAAAAGGACAAGTTTGAAACTCTCACTAAGCAGAGACATGATAGTTACTTAGATGTGCACATTTCTGCTAAATAAGTAAAATGATGAATTAATGAACCAAAAACCCAATCACTAAAGTAAAACAAGTTAAAAACCACTCAAATCTGAAATCACAAAATAGGGAAATGCAACACTTTAAAGTACAAACAAATTTATTTATAAAAACAATATACAACACCATTATTCCGTAACTATAAATATCATCACTAGTGGACACTATTCTCTCCGAGTGATATTCTTAGAAGGATTGACGAAAAGTTAATCAATTGAGAAACAACACTAATTCTGCATTAATAAAGACTTGTTTTTTGTACTTTTGAAATTTGGAGAGGCTTAATTTTGATATGAGAAAATCATAAAGAATGGATGATAATAACTGCAACTTTGTAAGGTCTCACAATACAAGACCAATAAATAAGTTTGTTAGAATACAATAGTAATAGGGGCAACAAAATGGGTTACTGCAACAACTTACAATTTCACAATACAAGGATATATATTAGTAATCTGTTTTACTGAATACAATAAGACGCAACAAAGGCAATTGCAGGGAACAACATTACATGAAAATACACTTGAAAACTGAACTCGAAGTCTAAAAGGAAACGAGAATATTCAAAATCATAATTAACTTCCTTATCCCTTCCTACTCACATTCTCAAACTTCTATACCAATTCCATTACCAATTTTGGCCTTGCTCACGTGACTTTATTCCTTCCCAAAAGTAATCGTCCAACCTTTTAGGTGGAATTACACTTCTAGTACCCCGACGCGACTTGCCAACACAGAAATCATTCATGGCATTAGGAGTTGGGATCCTAGAGGCAACACCATCCTTATCACCATTCACATTGTTGATTGTGTTGTCTGTAGGATTGATGGACTTTTTTTCCTTTGCAGAGTTGTCCCCCATAGAAATGATGTTTCTAATTCCATGTCCTAGAGATGTAGCATTTATGCTGTCTTCTCCAGATTTCCGCTCAACATCATTAAGCGCCTCAGGAAACTTGTTCTGGACAGACTAGAAAGATCATAAAAAAAGTTTTTATAGAGTGGAAAATAAATTATTAAGGCTATTTTAGTTTCATCGATAATCTTTTTTTGTAGAAGGCATATAAATGCACAAATATGTCATGCTATTGTGAAAAAGGTTTTCTACCGCAGTTATAAATGAAAAACCCCAGCTTGGAAGAGTTGATTCGATCTCTATTGATGAAGAAGAAAAATCCATAAACTCAAATGACTATATACAAAGGATGAAGCTATCTTGTTTAATAATTGAACTAATTAACTTTTAGCACACTAAAATTATCATTTAATAACTATTTTTTTTCTATTTTAAGTAGTGCACGTTCTAGAAATTCTAGATTCACCTTTGATAAGGTACCCTCTAAAAGTAAAGGAGGAGCCAAAGTATATAAATGCCAAGAATCAGTATGCAGAATAGAATATCAGTAAAACAACTTTTAGTTTGAAGAACTGATTCTCATTTAATTGTATATGACTTGAGCCATAAGAATTCCTCAACATAATACCACAAGGAAAATGAAAAGAGAACACAAATTAAAGTAAGAAAGTATATTGTTACTTTAACTATAGCCTAAATTACAACATTTTTAAAAATTATTGGTGCAACAAATTAAATGTTGACACAATTCAAATAGAAAACTTTACCATTTTCAAGTATTTCAGATGTAGTACTCCAACACTGAATAGCAAATATCGAGCTCTATCAATACTAAAATCTGTCACTTCAAAAATTAGAGCAAAAAATAAAAATAAATAATTAGAATAGAAAAAAATTGAATCTCACTCTCAACTTGAAAACACAATTATAGAAAAAGTCGCCAACATAGCACTAAATATATTGAAGATTAAACATAAATAAACAAATATGTCTCACAGGTAGATATGCTAAGGTAATAATCATCAATAAAATTACTTGTCTAAAATGAGTAAATAAACAAAAAAAATTGCTCCCTTTTTTTATAATTTAAGACTTAAACAAGAAAGTTCATATGATACATTTTTTAGAAAGAAGATTATCACAAATGAATTTTATGTGATAAATTTCAGCGTAAATTGATAGAGTTTTTGGCCATGCAGTTCACCTCAATCGTAGCGTACCAATGAATTCTCCAGAATGAATTCTGGCCAAATCAATTTGAGAGAGATTTTAGTTCAGTGTTTTGCTAGATTCTCAAACACTGAAAATTGACAAGTGAGAGGAAGAGAAAGTCCAGGTGTTTATATTAGTGTGATGAGTAATCCTATACAACGTGATTCACGAAAAATAATATGTTATAACTAGGTGAAGTGAATGTGTTATGTCACGAGAGTTTTATTTTGTCCTAAATTACTTGATCACATTTATTTTGTGAACTTAAATTTTCTTCACTAATTATTTTAAGATTTAGTAAATATAGTTTTTTCATATATGCCCATTTTGTCCAAAATTGCTTGATCACAATTGTTTTGACAATTCAATTTTATTTATTAGTAGTGTGAAAAGTATTTAAATGGTCAAATATAATTTTAGATTTCAATAACTTACATTATTAATAAGCGGAGAAACTTAAAATTAACTTTGAATGACACCATTAATAGACTATTAGTAATAATTATAGAATCTCAGATGTAAACAAAAGAAATTCAAAAATAGAAGGGTTGAGGTTCTAACGGCACAACAATTTTAATTTTCTTCACTAACAATTTTTAGATTTAGTAAATAATATTTTCTTCATATATGCTCATTTATCCTAAACGAGTGTTTGGTTGTCCTACAACCATATATAGGCTAGGAAGAGGATGCCGCTGCCATGGATTTTCATTTATTAGTTTAAACATGTATTTTTTCTCTTTAATATATGCATTCTACATAAACTTCTGTTCTCGAGAAATAATAACAAAGTGGAACTTCCAAACTCACTACCAGTGGAAGTTACTCCACTATAACACACTTAGAATATGTGTGCTTTTCTACTAAAACAAGTTTATTGATAGTAAATGCAAACTTGATATTTTATTTTTTTTAAAAAGCTAATAATTTTGTCAAACCTACTCTATGACAGTCTTGTTTGTTGTGAGATCTTTTGTCTTTCATGTGACTGACTGTTATACACGTATGATAACATTATATTTAAATTTTATTTTCACTTATGCAACTAAAGTAAATATTCTTCGAAGAACCAAGTATTCTTTTATAAGTGCTCAAAAGACCAAACATGAACCTCTCACTGAGCAGAGACATGATAGTTACTTAGATGTGCATTTTTTTGCT
>NC_064283.1:63799557-63833425 GCF_019186545.1 Solanum stenotomum
AAAAAGTGTTGCCTTTAAAATTCTTTAGTTTGCAGAAAGAGAGATGCACATTTTTGTTTGATAAAATAGTAT
Organism: Solanum stenotomum; assembly: GCF_019186545.1. Classification (NCBI taxonomy): domain Eukaryota; kingdom Viridiplantae; phylum Streptophyta; class Magnoliopsida; order Solanales; family Solanaceae; genus Solanum; species Solanum stenotomum. The sequence continues at coordinate 63,799,630 of NC_064283.1, forward strand.
GTCAAAATGTTATAGTTGGAAGGCTATTTGAAAAGAAAAGCATATCTATGTGATAATCTATGAATATGTTCAATTCTGTTTGGAGACTAAAAAAAAAAAAAACTTTTGTAGTTTTGTACTCCATGTGAAATTTGATTGTGTCTAATATTTCTAGACTAAAAACTTTTGTAGTTTTCTACTCTGGATAAATTAGACTATGCAATTGGTTTGAAGAATATGAAAACTTCACATAATAAGTCAATGTTGTACTTTTGATTTTCTTTAAACTTCACTGTTATATAGAAACAAATTGTACAAAATTTTTTGTCTTTATTGTTAGTATTTTAAATACTAAGTGGTATGTCTATTTGTGATGGAGGAAAAATACCAGTGACTTAGAGTTTGTGATTTTGTGCCTCTATGGAATGAACTTTGACATTGTATAAAAATTGTCAAATAGAATTGAAGCACTATAATTCTTTTGTAGAATAATATTTTCAAAAGAGGTTTCATGTTGCCAATGACACAATGACACTTTGATAGCATGAAAAAAAAATATGTGGAAAAACTATTTTCAAATACTTGAAAATTATTTTTGAGATCATATTTAAATATGTGGGGGGCTCTTTGCTTATGACAAAGATAAAATTAAACTTAGTGTCTAATTTAAATTTGGAGCACAAGATATGAAATTCGATTAAACTTTTGTATTATGTGTTAGACACACAAAATTCTTGGAGTATATTTGATATTGTGGTCGTTGAGTTTCTCTTTTACTAGTATATGGTATGACTAGTATGAAACTACCATATTATATGTATACTTGTTCAAAATGATTGAGTTCTTTTATGAAAAAGTATCACTTAAAATATTGTGATTTTTCATGAAAAGATATGTCTATTAAATATAACTATTTGTATAGACATGAATATTGGTGAATAGTCATTTGTTATGTTTTGTAAAAGAAACATTTGGATTATATTGTCTTTATTGAACCCGATGAAACTTTGTTCATGGTTAGTTCTATAACAATCAAATTGAAAGTTATGAAAAGGTCCTTCCGAAAAGGACATTCGACAAGGTGATGACTCTAAACAATGTTTGTATTCACACAAAATTGTAAGAGCGAGGAACAAATATTTGCGAGGAATATTTTTATTTGTTCTTACTTGCTTGAGTCAAACTGTTTGTGACATAAACACTTGGGACATGTCAATTACAAAACCTTGTAAGGAAAACTGATCAACTTAGAAGTTTTGTCTAACTTTGAGTGTAATAAATAAAAATGTCAAGTTTGTGTGAAATCTAAGTATGCTAAGCATTCTTATAAATCTGTTGAAAGAATTTTAATTTCTTAGAGTTGATTTACACTTACATTTGTGATATGAAGTCAACACCATCTTGTGGTGGAAAAAAGTATCTCATAACTTTTATTGACAATTACATTTGAAACGGTTATGTATATTTGTTGATGGTAAGGATGAAGCAATAGAAACATCTAGGCAATATAAAATTGAAGTTGAAATCAGTTGGGAAAAAGATAAGAAGTGATAGGGATGGAGAATATAAATCTCCTTTTGCATAAATATGTTTGGAAAGTGGATTTATCTATCAAACTACTGCCCTATTCACCTCAATCTAATGGAATTGCAGAATGAAAAACAAAATCGAACTTTGGAGGAAATGATGGCTACATTACTTATAAGTTCAGGTTTACCACAAAACTTGTGTGGAGAAGCTATTCTTACAGCAAAAGGGAACAACAAAAAAAGTTGTCTTTTCAGAAAGAAAGCAATAAAAAGTTTTGTTTGTTCAGGACACAATCTATTACATATGAGAAATGGAAAGGAAGGAAATCCAACTTAAAATATTTCAAAGTGTGGGGGTGTCTAGCCAAAGTCCAAGTTCCTATTCCTAAAAGGATTAAAATAGGACCTATGACTGTGGACTGTAAAATTAGACTCGAATAGTCTAGTGATGGGTCTAAAAGACCTTGGAAAAAAAAGGAGAATGTACTTAATAAAGAGATTGAGAGGTGTAGTACATGTCAAAGAACATCTACTTCCTTCGAATATGATTTTGTAACATTTCTTGTATCTTCTGTAGACTCATCTTTTTGGAAAGATGGTGTCAATAGTGAGATTGATTCAATCTTGAGCAACCATATTGGAAGTTAATTGACTTTCTTCCAGAAAATACACCTTTGGGTTCAAAGTGAATCGTCAGAAGGAAAATGAAAGTCGATGGAACTATTGACAAATACAAAGAAAGACTTTTTGTCAAAGGTTGTAGACAAAAATAAGGTTTTGATTTTGTCGATCCATACTCGCCAGTAACTAAAATTACATTCATTCGGATGTTAATTGCATTAGCTGCGGTATATGACCTCCAAATTCATCAAATGAATGTGAAAATAATTTTCATAAATAGAGAATTGGAGGAAGAAATTTACATGGAACAGCCCGAGGGTTTTGTGGTTCCTGGTAAAGAAAAGAAAGTGTGCGAACTTGTTAAGTCAATTTATGGACTAAAACAAGCACCCAAACAATGACATAAGAAATTTGACCAAACTATGTTGCAAAATGGATTTAAGAATGATGGAAGTGATAAATGTGTTTACATTAAAATCACAAGGTCATTGTTTGTTTGTATATTGGTGATATGTTGATTATCAGTAGAGACACTAATGACATAAATGTTACTAAGCATATGCCAGAAAGCAACTTTCATATGAAAGATCGTGGAGTTGTTGATATGATCTTAGATATAAGAATTCTTAGACCTCCAAGATGTTTAGCATTGTCACGGTCTCATTACATTGAAAAGATACTTGATTAGTTCAAATATTTGAATTTTAATATTGTCAAGACTCCNCTCATTACATTGAAAAGGTACTTGACTAGTTCAAATATTTGGATTTTAATATTGTCAAGACTCCAATAATGTGATCTTTGCACTTCAAAAGAATGAAGGTGAAAGTGACTCACAATTGGATTATGCTAGAGGATTGGGAAGTATGATGTATATTAGAAAGTGTAAGCGATCAGATGTAGCATGCGCTATTAATAAATTGAGTCAGTTCATGAATAATCCCAATCAAATTCATTGGATGACAATGAAAAGAGTTTTGGGGTATTTAAAACCTTCTCAAAACTATGTCTTGCATTATACAAATATCCTACAGTATTGAAAGGATATAGTGATGTAAATTGGATCACTGGGATCAAATGAAGTAAAATCCACGAGTGGATATATAATTACTTTTGGTGGAGAAGCAGTCTCTTGGAAATCTTCCAAAAAGACATGTATCACTAGCTCTACAATGAATTCTGAGCTAGGTGCTCTAGATAAGGTCGGTGAACAAGTTGAAAGACTCCGGAATTTCTTGATAGATATTCTTTTTGGCCCATACACTTTGATAGTCAAGATGCAAAAGGTAGGGCATGGAGCATGATGTATAATGGAAAGTCTCGTCATATAAGACATAGACATGATACCATTAGATAACTACTCTCTAGTGGAATTATCACAATTGACTATGTAAAGTCAAAAGATAATGTGTCGGATCCACTTACAAAAAGGCCTAACTAGAGAGAAAGTTGAAAGATCATCTAAGGGAATGGGTTTACAGCTTAGGACAAGTCACCATGGTGGTAACTCTATCTAGCGGACCGGAGATCCCAAGAGCTAGATTCAAGGAGAAAAACAAAGTTGTGACTGACGGTTCGGCATTGTCAACCAACTCAATCCATTCCTATGATGAAGACAATGCTCAGGAACAAGGATACAACATTAAGGCTTGTTAATAAGTTAATAAAGCTTAAAGTTTTTAATGATTTGCTAAGTTTGGCAGATTTGACCAAAAGGTGTATCTACGCGATAGCACGTTTAGAAATCACATGTGTGAGTGTGAAGTGTAAGCCGTTTCAAAGAGGATGATTGTCAAAAGCCCATCTCTCTATACACTCATGAAACCAGGAGGTGTTCATGGCTGAAACGAATACAATCGTAAGAACCATAAATGGTAAAGGGTTAATTGTGTGACATATGGTTGTCTAGGTATACACCAAAGCTTGACGGTTCAAAGATATCGTATCTATCGATTGACCGAGTATATCTGACATATGTTCACTACAGAAAGTCCAAGGGGAAACCTACTTATCCAGATGCAATTAATTCTTGCTTGTAAAGTACACATACTTGTCCGTTTCTTTGTCTTGGAGTCATTCCCCATTCATGCGAGGGATTGTTGGGTTTAAAAGGTGTGAATGGAAAATGAAGAGTTGCGACATTTATGAAGAGTTGTGACTTTTATGAAAAGTTGCGACTTTTATGAAGAGTTGTGACTTTTATGAAAAGTTGCGACTTTTATGAAGAGTTGTGACTTTTATAAAAAGTTGTGACTTTTATGAAAGGTTTTGACCTTTCCGAAAGATTGTGACTTTTCCAAAGGTTTGTGACCTTTCTGGTAAGGCACAATAAGAACCTTTTCATACTACCCTTTGTTTTCTATAAATTGAGGGGTTTCCTCTCATTTTAGTTGAACTAATTTTTCTGGACTTCTTCTACTACTACTAAATCTAGTATTCAAAGTGTACTTTACTGCCTTTAAGTGGTTCGCTGACACCGTGGTTTTAGGTACTGATACATCGGTGAGTAAGATCATTATATCCTGGGAGGATATATTCCGTTAACCTCGGGTACTTGAGGGGAATAATTTTCTTAAGGGGACACTGTGCATTCAGTGGGCTCGATTTTCTTTCTTTGAGAAAAATATTTTTATATTGTTTCTAATCTGTTTCTAATTCTATTTTCTCTACTAGTTTTAATTTTCTAGTTTGAAAATACTCTTTAAACTTTATTTTTTCTTACCAATTTTTTCAAAGTTTTGTTCTAAGTATCTTAGAAATGCAAGATGGACAACAGATAATACACAAAGTTGTCAGAGAATGGAAAAGAAATTATTAAGGCTATTTGAGTTTCACTGAAAATTTTCTTTTTGGAGAAGGCATTTAAAGGCACAAATACTTCATGCTACTTATAAAAAGGTTTTCTACTACAATCATAAATGAATAAACCTTGGTTGGAAGATTTGACCCGATCTCTACTGATGAAGAAGACAAGGGAAAATTAATAAAAACAAATGACTATATGCAAAGGATGTATCTTGTTTAATAATTGAACCAACTAATTTTTAGTACACTAATTAAATATTAAATAATTATTTTTTTCTTTTTTAATTAGTGCACGTTCTATAAATTCTAGTTTCAACTTTGATGCAGTACCCTTTACAAGTTAAGGAGGAGTCAAAGTATATCTATGTCAAGAATCAGTATGCAGAACGAAATACCAGTACAACAATTTTTGGTTCGAACAACTAACTCTCAATTAATTGTATTTGGCTTGACTCATAACAATTTCTCAATATAAAAAACATTAATGTTAAACCACAAGGTAGATGAAAAAAGAACACAGATCAAAGCACACGTTAAAGATTAAAAAAAAAAAAGCACACAAATCAAATTAAAGCATACATTAGAGATTGAAAAAATAACAAATCAAAGCAAGAAAGATTTATTGTCAATTTCACCATAGCCTTACAACATTTTTAAAAAAAATGTTGGTGCAACAGAATAAATCTTAAAACAATTCAAATAAAAAACTTTACAATTTTCAAGTATTTTAGATGCAATGCTCCAGCACTGAATAGCATGTATCGAGCTCTATGAATGCTAAAATTTGTCACTTCAAAAATCAAAGCAAAAAATGAAAATAAAATAATTAGAACAAATTATGGAACCTGATAAAAAATAACTAAAAAAAAGTGAATCTCACTCTTGAAAACTCAATTTTAGAAAATACCGCCAAACATAACATCAAAATATTGAAGATTAAAAATAAATAAATAAATAATTCTCACAGGTAGATATGCTAAGTTCATAATCATCGCTAAAATTACTTATTTAAAATGAGTAAATAAACAAAAAAAACTACTTCCTCTTTTGATATTTTAAAACTTATAAATGAGAAAGTTCCTATGATACATTTGTGAGAAAGAAGAGATTTTAAACAAAAAAAAAAAAAAAGAGATTATCATAGGTGAATTCTATGTGATAAATTCTGGCATAATTAATGAATTAAACAAAGTGACGGAGTTTTTGGAGTTCACCTCAATCATAGCTCACCGGTGAATTTTTTGGGATGAATTCCGGCTAAATCAATTAGAGAGGATTTTTAGTTCAGTGTTTTCTAGATTCTCAAACACTTAAATTTGAGAAGTGAGAGGAAGAGAAAGCTCAGAGATTTATATATTAGTGTGATGAGTGATCCTATACAACACGATTTACGAAAAATAATATGTCATGTCTAGCTGAATTGATTGTGTTATGTCACGAGATTCTTGTTAAAGAATTTTGAATGAGATGTCATGATTAGTAGTTGTTTACTGGGCTCGCTAGAATGGAATAAAGGATAAAAAATATTGATTAATTAAATTTATGGTCAAAGGTTAGCAAATCGAATATTATTCATTTATATACTTGTTTTGTCCTAAATTACTTGATACATTTATTTTGTGAATTTAAATTTTCTTCACTAATTGTTTTAAGAATATATATATATATATGTGCGCGCACACGCGCTTCTTTTATCCAAAAATTGCTTGATCACACTTATTTTGATGAGAATTCAGTTTTATTTATTAATAGTGAGAAAAATATTTACATGGTCAAATATAATTTAAGATGTCAATAATTTACATTATTAATAAGTGGAGAAACCTAATATTAACTTTGAATGACACCATTAATGGACCATTAGTAATAATTAAGGAATCTCAGATGTAAACAAACAAAATTTAACATAAAAGGGTTGAGTGTCTTTTATCCAAAAATTGCTTGATCACACTTGTTTTGATTAGAATTCAATTTTATTTATTAATAGTGAGAAAAGTATTTACATGGTCAAATATAATTTAAGATTTCAATAACTTATATTATTAATAAGCGGAGAAACCTAATATTAACTTTGAATGACACCGTTAATGGACCATTAGTAATAATTAAGGAATCTCAAATGTAAACAAACAAAATTTAACACAAAAAGGGTTGAGGTTCTAATGACACAACAATATTCTGATAAAAATTATGCGTATTCGGTGTTTATACCAACTCTAAAAATACATGAAACATATCATAACTTACATTTTTACTGCTAATCATGATTAATTAACAAAAGATTATATATTTTATTTTGACTTAACCATAATAAAGTAATATAATTCAATGTAATTATTGGAACGTCAATGGTATATTGGTATTGTATGATTTTAATTTTGATATCACGTTTCGTAACAAATTATTATTTCTAATCAATTTTTCTTCCAACTACTCCCTCATAGGAGTGTTCATAAATTGATAAAAATAAAATCAATCAATCGAAGTAGGAAAAAAAAAAGCTAAAAATTTGAAATATCTTTCAAAAAAAATTTTAAGCTAAATAAATCAAAATAAAAAAGTGAAAAATCGAATTATACCAAATTTTATTTATTAGGTTATTTTAGTATCAACCTAAGTACTTTAAAATCGTGACAAGCCGACCTATGAACATACCAATCTTTCACTTCCCAAATGTGTGGTTTGTTCCATGGTTGAAAATTATTTCTTAAATCCAAATAATCATTTAAAACATTTGTTATTATTCCTAATCATTTCGACATATTTAAAGACAATTTTAACACGATCCAAGTCTCAAACTAGTCTTAACCTCATCTTTTAAAATGTGTTTTGACAAATAATCTTACATCCTAAACCTGTTCACTAATTTAATGGGATTCACTATGATATTTTAATATTTTAAATGAGACTTACAAGAAGAATTAATAATGAGATAATGTAATTTAAAAATTAGCTAATTTTATTGGTCAGTTCTTTTTTGTTTTCAGAGGATAATTAGACTATTTCCTCTTAAAGGAATAGTATTGTTAATCCATTTTATAGTAAAGAAGCTTTAATATATTTAGTAAACAATTTGGATATAAAAATTATGAAATTTAGAAGAAAAAATACACAAAAAAGTATATAAAGCAAGGGTGAAGTCATGTAGGATCGAGTGAGTTCGACGAAAATTACACTATTTATACATAGTTAAAGTTATTTTTTTTTATGTAGATGTTGAACTCCAACTTCTTCATATATTGAACTTCCTTAGTGAAAGTTCTTACTCCGCAACTTCTTCATTGATTTTACCGTCGAGGAATTATCAGCTGAAGTGGAAGATCCACAAGTGATAAGCTGCATCACAACTTGAGAAGCACTCATTCTACCACTACTAAACTCAATCTCAGCCGTTTGATCTCCAACACTAACTCCCTTCGATCCATCCCCACCGTCCATTCCGTCGGAGCTAGACATCGACAGTGGTGGTGGAGACGGAGACGAATCTTCTCTGCTCAGCTCCGCAATCTTATTCCCATTCTTCCTCCGCTTCTCCTCCGTCTGCGTCGCCGCATCGGCCGCTGCTGCCGTCGACATGAATTTTCCGGCGATTTCTCTGCCTGATTCACACTTGTACACTAATCTGTACTCTTGTTGAGGATTTTCGAACGAACTCCACGACTGATTCCTCCTCCTCGTCGTAGTCGACGAAGAGGAAGAATCACGATTTTCATCCGTAGAAGGTGATTTCTGCAATTCAGGTAATGAAATCTCACAAAATCGGGAACTGATTGAAGTTTCTAGAAGCTCCGATCCTTTGAGAACGTAATCCTGACCGTTCGTTGGATGAATCAAATCGTTCTCCGATAAATCATGCCATACATATCCATTTTTGTAGCTCCTAATCAATAGATCAAAATCAACACTAAAAAACACAAATTGCATCCAAAAAGTTAAAAATCTGCAGATTTCATCAGAAAAATAGAATTTTATACCGCTTGCAGGACCAGGAGAACAAATAACCCATGCCTTTTCCTCTTAGAAAATTCAACCGATTTATCACATCTAACAATAAAAAAAAAAACACGAATCAACAAAAAAAATACTCTGTATTTGAAAATTCTATGAATAATAATTTATTTGATATTATTACCTTGAAGATACAGTCCGTCATCAGAGGAAAAGAGCGGAACTTCGATGAAATGCGGATGCTCAAGTTGTCCATTTCTGGAGATATAATAGATAACAGGAACACTTTTTAAAGCCTTATTGTTAGGCTTTGGTTCAATCCAAATGATGTTTCTCTCTGGAGAAGTGTGATTCCATTTCTTTGGATTCAAAATCTCAGTGCTTGTTCTGCCATTCGAGTTCGTTGTTACTGCCATTTGATCACTTATTGAATTCAATGAAACTACAAGGATTCTTAGTTGGGACGGGACTTCAACTCAGCGCGTTTTGAGTGAGATTTTGAAAATTGTAAGCTGTGTTTGAGGGGAAGTTTTTGTTTGTAGTTTAGCGGGAACAAGCAATGTGCATATATACACAAAGATGGAGAGTTGGCGGGTTTTTTTAAAATTAAATTTGAGTCCGTGAGAGAGTGATCAAATCTCAAGAGTAGAGGACCCTAAATAAGGGGAGTTGGATTTGATGGGATTTGGTATGTTGTTGGAGGTAGTCCCTCCGTTGTCGCGGAGTTTGAAAAAATAAAAAGATTTTTAAATGTTATGGTGTTAAATGTACTAAAATGTCATTTAATTTCGTGATATTAAACATGTTGAAATATTAACATTAAAGAATTACGAAAAGGAAAAGAGTCATTTTTTTAACGGACTAAAAAGAAGAGTAGGTCAAATAGATTGAAACAGAAGGAATATATAAATACATACACAACATTAAACTTTTGTATGAAAAGAATTGCCGAAGATCATATAGAAAATCATTCATCTTTTTTTTCATTCAACGTGGAATCTCAAGTTTAGGCCTAGAATTCAACTCCAAAAACTAGCTAGTTTGTGTTGATTTATCATATGGTAACTCAATTGACAAGTATTATATCATTATATCACTTTTTCTTCAAAAAATAATTGAACTTTTTGAGACAACAATTATTAATTAAATTCTTATTCAAAAAATCAATTCAAATCTAGTTTATGAGAGGTGGATTGTTCAAAACCATATAAGAAGACAACTCATTCATTTTCCATCTGATGTCGGACTACTCTTCAACAATAATAATCGAATTTAATTATGCAACAATCTATAAATTATTTTATGTGGTTGTAACTAATTAAAATATAAGATTTTCCTTAAATATTAATCGCCCATAAACAATTACTCCATGACTAGTCCTAACTCCTAACATAAACATTAATATTTGCATTATTAATTCATACATAACTTACTTCTTAAGCTATACCACCTCTAATTTTATTCTTTTTATTTCAATCTGTGTGATATAGTTTGACTCGATACGTTAGAGAGAGAGTAATTGATTTATGTAGGGCCAAACACCAACATGTGTTCCGGAAATAAATTGAGGAAGTGAGTGAAAGAAAAAGAAGACCAAAAAAAGCTCACGGACCAAAGTTCACACCTACCCACACAGACTGAATTTTTTGAAACTTCATAAGTTTCTCTTTCCCATAAGTCAAAACCCACTCCCCTGAAATTAGGTTTAGAAAGTCTATTTCACAAGTTATAACTTTCGAATTTTCCTACAAACATTTCTTGATTCTATCCCAAACAAATAAAAAAAAAAATAGTACGATATATAAAGTATTCTGTATTTATGAAAGTGTTGTAGCTCAAAAGAGTGTATGTAGCTAGGGCGGATATGTCTTCGGAATTGATTTACTGTTTATTTTTTCTAGCCGAAACACTAGATTATATATTTACGATCATACACTTATTATATATGAATTATACATTTGTCGACTATTTTTAGTTTGATCATGATAGATTGCTTATATTTAGAGATGGATTCAAAAATATCAACCTTCTAAAATTACTGAGTTCTAACCTATATTTATAATTTGTACATATATATTAAATGAATATTTTGAAACAAATACAAAATTTTAATTAAAATTACTGAATTCTACCGAAATTATATACCTTAAAGGATATAGATAATTCATCTTTCCATCTATCGTGATGCAATAATCTATTATTAATTTAACTACATAATTCGTAATCTATAGATGACACAAAACTATTGTTATTGCACACTCTACACAAACAACATATTGTACATAATTAATTGGAAGTCAAAGGCCACTATAACCTACGTGTGACATTTTTAATAACCTAGAATCCATCTTCACGAGGTTATATTGTTTATTGGTCATATATATTAGTGTTAATTTTTTAAGTTTACACAAGTTTTATTTGTCTTTTGAAAACAATAAATACAAGCGTTTAAGGACTTGAAACATAGAATTTTTTATTCATTCGAACCTTTTTTGTGGAAAGTTAAACTTATGTTAGATATAGATATTGAATTTTCTTAATGTTTATATTTCATGTATTTACTTCTTTCATTATAATTTTAAACCCTCATAATCAAAATATTAACTCCACCACTACTCTGAAATACTCATCAAAATTGATTGTGTTCTCGTTATGATTGACTATTAACAGGGGTGGATGTACGATAAAAGCTACCGGATCAAAGTGAAAAATAATATATAAAAAATGGAATCATGTATAAATACAAATTGGATTTATTTTTTAATTTTTGTGAGTCGGTTTAAGCTTTGATAATGGTTAACTTACATAAATGACATCTTAAGAGTAAGATATTTAGTCAAGATGTCTATTTCAGTGGATTCTTGAAGATTTAGTTAGGTGTGAACATAAATATCAAAAAATCAAATTGAATCAAACTAATTTAATTCTTCGATTACGATATAAGGGAAATTGTTATCAAATTTTGGAAATTCTTCCCTCATGCTATCCAAAAAATTGGTTTTGAAGGCCGTTACTATAAAGTCTGCTTAATAAATGCTTTCAAAACCAACTTGTTCTGTGGAAGGATTTTTCACGATAAAGTCCGTAGGGTTTGGTTTGATATTTTTTGTAAAATAAAAATACCCACCTTAATTATTCGATATGGTTATAAGTTTATATTGAAATTTGTGGTTTTATTTTAAAAAAAAAAAAATTAAAGTCAGTTTAGTACGATTTTTGAACAATATAAGCAACATGACTCATAATTATATCAACATGGGTTATGGTGTAGTGTTGAGACTGTTTCACGCTTAATCAGAGGTTTCGGGTTTGAGCCCTTGGAAATTGGAATGGAGAAAATTTTGTTGGGAGCGTCACACCCGAATAAGCCCTGCGGTGCACCATCCAAAATGTGGGTTCCAAACATTAGGTGAGAAATATTAAAAAAAACTCATAATTATACTCGACTACTAATTATCTTTATCGTGATATCGTCTCAATGTACGTTGTTGTTGAATTAGTTAACCACTTAGGCATTAATTAGCCAAGTGAATAGCACTGATAGAAATAAAAAGTTTCTTTTATCACGAATTAATAAGAAATTTCTGTCATAAAATATAAAAACAATTCGTTGAATCGGCTCATTGAGAAAACACATAGTGAGAAATTGATTCTTATTGGAATACTAATAAGTTTCCTAATTTTTCCTTATGAAAACACAACGATTCAATTAAAATATTTGTAAAAATATCAATTGAGCATTTTTCAGTGGAAAAATGGTTATTATAGAGATGTAACTTTGCAAAGAATGTACCATTGTAATGAGTGTCACTATTGTTATCGGTAGAATGTTATTTATAGAGAAGTAAAATATGATATGAAAAATCATTTCAATAAGAAATTAGATCCTTTTATCAAAATATTGTTCTAATAAATAAATGTTATAACGAGATTTGATTATATACTATTCTAAACGAACCAAAGAACAATTGAAACATAACAAACTATTAGATGTACCAAAAAGAAAAATAACAAACAAACCAAAGAATAATTGAAACATAACAAACCATTAGGTGAACAAAAAAAAAAAAAACTATTCGAGACATCCTCGGGTGGAATCAAGAACAATTGAAAACCTTAATAACTTTAACTAAAAGCATACACAGTCAAATTTCACTAAATTAATATTCGATAAATTAATTTTTTTAAAATAATATTTCCTCTGGTTCCAACTTGAATCAATAGAAAAAATTACTCATTTCTAAGATAGTAAAATAATATATTTTCAGAAGACCCGGCCCTATATAAATATATGGTCTTATTAATATTATAAGTTAATATTTTTTTTTAAGTATAAATATATCTAAGACAATTTAGTGAAATATGATTTTATTGTGTTTTAGTTTTTGTTAAAATTTAAATATATAGTTGAAGTTCATCTCTAACTTTTCTTATTGCATTCAAAAGTTCCGATGTTGTTTTTTCGAACTGTACCATAAAATTGTGAAGAGTTGTAGATACAATAAGTGTTTCCTTACCTGTAACTGGTTCCATATATTGTATTGTATCATTTTCAACTTTATCATTAACATTGATGTATTCATTGTACTTTATGTATAATAAATTTATTTTTAATGTGAATTTAATAAATATGATACATAAATTAGTAAGATACAATGATTTTGATGTAATCAAAATTAACCTTCAATGAACGTCAAAAAACTCTTTAAAATATTAATTTATCGATTAAATATTACCTCTACAAAATAATAATATTGCGTGGTTCCCTATATTAATTTAGTGAAGTTTTACTATATTTATATTAAGAAATCCACTTGGTATGAATAAATAATTAATTTAGAACCCAATAAGTTTTCTTTCTCATAATTCAAAATTTTGAATTGGTCNAAGTTTCTTTTATCACGAATTAATAAGAAATTTCTGTCATAAAATATAAAAAAAATTCGTTGAATCGGCTCATTGAGAAAACACATAGTGAGAAATAGATTCTTATTGGAATACTGATAAGTTTCCTAATTTTTTCTTGTGAAAACACAATGATTCAATTAAAATATTGGTAGAAATAGCAATTGAACATTTTCCAGTGGAAAAATTGGTTATTATAGAGATGTAATTAATTTAGAACCCAATAAGTTTTCTTTCTCATAATTCAAAATTTTGAATTGGTCTTTGCCTCAGTGCACCTTTAACCATATGGAGGTTTCGTATTTGAGCTTTGAGTTGTGTGAATAACTTGGCGCTTCTCCCTTTTAGTGAGTCTCATGTGGAACAAATCTAGATGAATTGAGACTTAGATATTATTTATTTGCACTTAATGAAGGTAAGTTTTTTTAATTTTGAATTGGTCTTTGCCTCAATGCACTCTTAACCATATCGAGGTTTCGTATTCAAGCTTTGAGTGTGAAAAAAATCCAAGCAAAAAACGCTTCTCCCTTTTAGTGAGTATCATGTGGAACAAATCTAGATGAATTGAGACTTAAGCCTTATTGTTTTGCACTTAATGAAGGTAAGCTTTTTGTTTATTCATTTGTCAGTTTTTCATAGTAAAGTCTCTTTGCTTGTTTTTTTAGTCTGGTGCTCGCATAGGAGTTCAATTACTATGAATTTATTAAGGGAAAAGACATAAATTCCCTCCTAAACTTGTCACGAAAAGTCAATTACACGCTTATACTATTGTGACGACCTATTTTACACTTGAATTACTTAAAAATGAATTTATGTCAACCCTGACGCACATACGACCAGTCACATGATGAGAAAGTGTTTCACACTTATGTCACGTCATCACCATGTCACTGCCACATAAATAATTACGTCAGGTTTTTTTAAAAATCCATGTCACCCAATTTCTTCTTCTTCCTTAAACACCATCAAACCCACCATTAAATCACTACCATTGTTGCTATTATTATCAAATTCACTTCTCCACCACCATAGATTTCACCACCCATAGTCAAATTCACCACCGAAACCTTCCCACAACCATTGCCATCATAAAAATCGATAACAAACATCATAAATTTAACTAAATTCCCCATCGAAACCATATCACTATCTTTGAAATTCATCACAATCATAACCATAAATTCACCATCCACATCAAAATCACGANNCTTCCTTAAACACCATCAAACCCACCATTAAATCACTATCATTGTTGCTATTATTATCAAATGCACTTCTCCACCACTATAGATTTCACCATCCATAGTCAAATTCACCACCGAAATCTTCCCACAACCATTGTCATCATAAAAATCGATAACAAACATCATAAATTTAACTAAATTCACCATCG
Organism: Solanum stenotomum; assembly: GCF_019186545.1. Classification (NCBI taxonomy): domain Eukaryota; kingdom Viridiplantae; phylum Streptophyta; class Magnoliopsida; order Solanales; family Solanaceae; genus Solanum; species Solanum stenotomum. The sequence goes on from NC_064283.1 coordinate 63,814,810, forward strand.
TAACTATATCACTATTTTTGAAATTCATCACAATCATAACCATAAATTCACCATCCACATCAAAATCACGAGGTTCAATGTCATTATCGAAATTAAAAGTCATACCACCACTAATTTTTCACCCATCACCAAAGCCACCATAAAAAAATATCACACTATACAAATTTCATTCAAGCTCAATTGTGAAAACTTGCAATATTTATTTGCAAAGATTTTAGTCAGACAATTGTAAAACTAGTGCTCGATTTACTATTACTAATTTTGAAGAAAATCTAGAGAGGATTTTTCTGAGAGAGAAGAAAGATCTATGAACATACATTAAAAAATTGAATTTTGTGCAAAAACCAAGAAACTTTTTACACAAAAAAAAAGCAAGATCTGATAATTTTCTTATTTCAAATGCTCACAATCAACAAAAAAACACAAAAATAAATTGAATAATCCGTTCTTGACTTGACGAATTTGATGTGGGAATAGTAAGGATTGACCAATTTTAGATGTCTTGCCGAAATTTTTTTTGAACAATGAACCTAATTAATTGAACAACTTCACGATCTTTGCGATGAATTTCTATCCCGCAATATTGTTTTCTATTTTTCTCTTGAAAATTTATCATGAAAAAAATTACTTTTCACATCAGCCATAGCAAAAAAAAATTTGTGATAAGAAAAAAATGGAGGAAGAAGAAAGGTAGGGTAACGTGAAGGAGAAGGGTGGGGTGGAAAAAAATTGCCTTTTTTTTACTCAACGCGACTTTTCTATTTTTTTTATTTAACCTTATTTTCATGTCAGCGTAGTATTAAATTCACTTTTGAGTAGTATAAGTGTATAATAGATCGCCTCAATAGTTTAAGTGTGTAACTGATTTTTCGATACAACTTTAAGGATGAATTTATGATTTTTCTCAATTATTAAGGAAGGAGCAGTCTCATCCACTACACCACATCCTTTGATAATAAGTCTATTGCTTGTTATAAAAGTTGCTTCGACTCTGCACTCATAAGCATGTCGACACAACATCATTGTTGGTGTGGGACTTGTATTGGATTTGATCTACTGATTTTGGGTGCATTTTAACAATACTAAATCGCAAAATTTAAAGATATATTTACCCCTTTTACCTTAATAGAATCGTCATGGGAAGTGTTTGATCTTATGCTATGTAAATCTTAATTAATAGCCGTAAATCTTAGTTAATTTTTTCAAGGCTTTAATGCAAGTATCAAACCTATACACCTGTTGAATTAAGATGTTACTCTCTGTCCAACAATACTTATGCACTATTGATTTTACATATATTTTAAGAAATTATAAATAAAAAAGTAATTTTACTATATCACACTTGAATATAATAAATATAATATCTTAAAAAATATAATAAAAGAAATTACTATAATTAACGATAAGGATAAACTAGAAATTAAGTATAAAATTACTCATTAATTTTATTAAGTGAACAAATATTATTAGATATCTTAAAATAATATAGCGAACAATTATTATTGAACATAAGAACTACATTGTAGTTCGAAATCAGTGCCGTCAGAAAATACAAATATTAAAGTCACAATTTATTATTGGCAGAGAGGATAAGTGGTGACCCTTTGTACAACAAAACAAAACTTTAAAAAAAAAAATAATAACCTGCCCATAACTGATACTCCTCCCATTTCAATTTATATAGCATAGTTTGACTTGACAAATTATAATAAAAAATGCAAAACTTTTGAAATTTATAATCTAAAATAAATCATAAATATCTATGTAACTATAAATCATTTCACTAAAAATAAATTGATCATTTTAAAATTAAATTATTACAAAATATATTTTTCTTTTTAGAACTAACTAAAAAGTAATGTGAGTCACGTAAAATAAGGAGGTTCTATAAATTAAGACAAAAAATAATTCTTTCTTTCTTGTGACAGCCAGAAATAATGGATTCTTGGTTTATCATTTTTCTTATTACTCTCATTTTTCTGTTTAATTTCTTTTTTTTCTTCTTCTCAAATTCCAAAACTAAGAAAAAACTCCCACCAGGACCTTTTACATTTCCATTTATTGGAAATTTACCATTGTTGATAAATAAATCTTTAGATGATATTGAAATTATATTACAAAAACTCATATCTAAATATGGTCCTATTATTACCCTCAAAATAGGTACTACTATTTCTATATTTATTAGTAGTCACTCTTTAGCCTACCAATCTTTAATCCAACACGGCGCTCATTGTTCCGATCGTCCGCTTGAATTACCAACCAATCTCATTCTTAGTAGCAATGATCGAACCATCAATACCGCCACGTATGGACCTACGTGGCGGGTGCTACGTAGGAACCTCAGGGTGGAACTGTTACGTACCACGCCCCAATCAAAATCTCGAGCTGATTGGGCACTAAATATCCTCGTTCAAAAAATAATTCATAAATCTGACTCTAAAATGGGAGTGATTTTACTTGATCATATAAAGCATGCCATCTTTAGTCTTCTTGCATTCATGTGCTTCGGAGAAAAGCTTGACGATGTTCAAATCAATCAAATTATGGATGTACAACATCGAGCACTTTTAGCTACGATACGATTCAAAATACTTGATATTTTCCCTAGAGTCGGGAAATTAATCTTTAGAAACCGTTGGAAAGAGGTTATTGCAATACGAAAAGAGGTAGAGTGCGTATTCATACCTCTAATCGAAGCTAGAATAAAGTATAAAGTCGAAAGAGCCAACTCAGAAGTTCATCAAGAAGAAAAAACATCTTCTTACGTCGATACTTTGCTGAATTTGGAACTAACAGAGGAAAAGAGAAAACTAACTCATGAAGAGATCGTTAGCCTCTGTGGTGAGTTCCTCGGGGCAGCCAGCGATACAACATCCACCGCGTTACAGTGGATTATGGCGTACTTGGTTAAGTACCCTGCAATTCAGGAAAAGCTGTATAAAGAAATTGGGAGAGCAGAGGAAAATGGCGATAAGTCGATAACAGAGGATTTAATGAAATTGTCATATTTAAAAGCAGTGATTTTGGAAAGTTTAAGGAGGCATCCACCATCTCATTTTTTATTACCACATAGAGTAACAGAGGAAATGGAATTAAATGGGTACGCCTTACCAAAGAATGCGATAATCTATTTCATGGCGAGAGAGATGGGATTGGACTCGAACGTGTGGGAAGATCCGATGGAATTTAAACCAGAGAGGTTCTTGGTGGATGGCGAGACATTTGGTATAACAGGAAGCAGAGAGATCAAGATGATGCCATTCGGCGTAGGGAGGAGAATATGCCCGGGCTATGATTTTGCTATGTTTCATTTAGAGTACTTCGTTGCTAACTTGATTTGGCGTTTCGAGTGGAAGCCTGTGGAGGGAGACGACGTTGATTTAATTGAGGGGTTAGATTTTACCTTCACTATGAAGAATCCACTGCGAGCTCGCATCAGTCCCAGGCTGAATTGATTGCTTGCTATAGGTAATTTTATATCCGTTAAAGACATATTACAATAAAATCAGCAATCATTGAATGTGCTGATGTATGTATCTGTCCCTGTACATCAGACTTCAGCAAAGTCATAAATGGAGCAGAACAAACTCTAACAAGATGGGGAAGCGAGACTAAGATGGTTCAGTCATGTGAAGAGCAAATGTTCAGATGCCCTGATGCCCTAGTAAGGAAGTGTGAGAGGTTGGCAGTGACGGTGTTAGAGGTCAGCCGAAGAAGTATTGGAGTAACGTGATTAGATAGGACATGACCAGGGGTTATGGAGATCGAGGATTAGGATAGAACGTAATTGTCTCGTTGCATTCCAGTAGCATTAGTACTATTCTCGTAGTTTTTTGCCCCTCGATTTCTATTAGTACATGTTGTTACTGTTTCTTTTTCTGAATGCTATTTAATGATTTTGTTATTATTTGCGATGTCTATACTTTGCACTTGTCTATTATTTTTAAAATTGTTTTGTTATGAGCTACTCTAGTATCTTTCGGAACAGTATTCTTACCTTCATGAGGCAAGATTAAAGTCTATGTACACCCTAACTCTCCCCAAACCCCACCTGGTGGGATTACACTGGGTTTCTTGTTATATTTTTTTCCTAACTAATCGACACTCAAAAGGACATTTTGAAAAAATTGATTAAACACAATCGTTTGTCAAAAACTAACACTGGACAAATTCCACTCTGTTCTTTAGATTCTGAAGGCCAACAGGTTATTTTGTGAGAATACAGAAAAGAAGATATTTTCTTCAACTCTTTCTCTCTAAGCTTCAATAGGACCTTCACTCAGGTTAACTATGGAGTTATGCAAAAAACTTTGACAAATTGTTGTTGAATTAGTACTCTACTTAGGCATTGGTTGAGTGAATAGTGTTGGATTTTAAAGGTGTGAACAGAAAATGAAGGGTTGTGACTCTCCTGAAGAGTTGTGACTATGCCGAAGGGTTGTGACCTTTATGAAAGGTTGTGTCCTTTCTAAAGGGTTGTGACCGTTTGAAAGGTTATGCCTTTTTCAAAGTGTTGCGACATTTCTAAAAGGTTGTCTTCTTTCCAAAGGGTTGTGACATTTACCCTTTGTTGGCTATAAATAGAGAGGTTTTCTCTCATTTTTCTGCATCGAATTCTTCCCTTCTTTTGCATACATTTCTTACAAAACAAAATCGATCAATCGTGTCTGTGTATGTGATTCGTTGCTGTCTTTTTGAGTTCGTTGAAATTATCGAAGTTTGAGGTACCACTACTTCTTTAATGGTTAATCCGTTTTATTTTGGGAGGAATTAATCTGCAACCTCGGATACTTGAGGGGATTAAATTTCTTAAGGACACACAGTGGGTTCTGTGGACTCGGATAGTTCTTTGTGTTTTTCTTTTCATCTTTTATTATTTCTGGTTTGCTAATCTGAATACATGAGTTAACAAATAGCACTAACTAGTAGAAACAACGGCTTTTCTTACCACAAATTAAAGAGAAATTTGTGTTATAAAACATGATTTTTCCATCGAATCAACTCACTTAGTGGGAAATATATTCTTGCTAAAATACTCATAGTTTCCTGATTATTCCTTGGTAACAAACCAAAGAACAATTGAAATATAACAAATCATTGTGAACCCAAAAAAAAAAAAAAAAACTATTCGAGACTTCCTCGGGTGGAATAAAAAACAATTGAATAACATCAGCTAAAAATCATATATTCATATTAAGAAATTCACTTGGTACGAATAAATAATTAATCCAGAATCCAATAAGCTTTCTTTTCTCACAATTCAAAACTCATAAACTCAAAATTTTGGATTGGTCATTGCCCCAATTCACCCTTAACCATGGTTCCATGTTCGAGCTTTGAGTGTGGAAAGAATCCAAGCAAAAAGCGCTTCTCCCGTTTAATGAGTCTCGTGTGGAACAAATCTAGATAAATTGAGACTTAGGCTTTATTTATTCGAATTTAATGGAGGTCTGAATCTAAATGATACGTCATAGAAGTTGTGCTTCATATTTTCTATATTCGACAAAAAATCATACTTCTCCCTCTTTCTCCAACTATAGATCTCTATTCAAATTCTTTGCTTTTATCTGATAAAATCGTAAAACTTTTAATAAACTTTTTTTTGTTTATTCATTTGCCGTTTAACTACTCTAATGCAAAATTAGAAGGTATATATATTTGTCTCTTTCCCCTTAAAGGAATCCTAATTGGGAAGTGTTGATTTATGTCACGTAAATCTGAATTAATGTTTTTATGCCTTAATTAATGCATATAACCAAATCTATACACCTGGCCTGTTGAATTAACACGATGTTACGTTATAGCTCCAAATTCAGCTCCTTCAGAAAAATCAACGATAAAAGTCAGAATTTATTGTTGGCAGAGAGCATAAGTAATTTATTTTTTTTTGAAATTAATGAGAGGAGTGGTTACCCTTTGCACTATAATTCAAATCATTAATAATAAAATAATTTTTTAAAAGTTGAATTATTACAAAATGTATCCTTTTTTTAGAACCAATTACAAAGTAAAGTGAGTTACGTAAAATAACGAAAAAGTAAAGTGAGTTGCATAAAATAACTAAAAAGTAAAGTGAGTTATGTAAAATAACTAAAACGTAAAGTGAATTGCGTAAGCGTGTACAAATTAAAGTATCCATTGCGAGCTCGCATCAGTCCCAGGTTGAACTGATTTTTGCTATAGTTAAGTACGCAACCATCTCATCTAAAAGATTAAGCTATTAAAGAACGTAACATACTTTTATCTTTGTCTGCTCTAATACCGATTGAAGTGTGCGATCACCTCATCTAAAAGCTTAAGATGTTAGAGATAACACACTTTTACATCTGCATGTTTCTGATACCTGTTGAAGTATGCGATCATCTTATCTAAAAGCTTAAGCCGTTAGAGAGATCATACTTTATTAATTAATTGTATTATCAACAATGTCAAATGCTATCTTTTTTTGTAGAAACTTCACCAACATATTATAATAAAATCAGCAATCATTGAATATGCTGATGTATGTATATATGTATATTTACCTGTAAACCATACTTTAGCAAAGTCATAAATGGAGCAGAACAAACTCAAACACGTAGCATGGACACATTCTCCTTCCTACACCAAATGGCATCATCTTAATCTCTATGTTTCCTTTTATATCAAATGGTTCGCCAGATGTAGCTGAAAGCGAGACTAAGATAGTTCGGCCATGTAAAGAGAAAATAGACAAATGTCTTAGTAAGGAAGTATGAGAGGCTGACAGTGACGGCATTAGAGGTCACCCAAAGAAGTATTGGAGTAAGGTTATTAGATAGGACATAGCTTATCGAGGACATACCTTAGATATGAGGTTAAGAAGATTGCAGATTAGGGTTGAAGGTTATTAAATACTCGAGCGTTGTTGTCTCCTTTCATTCCAGTAGCATTAAAACTACTCCCGTAGTTTTGTACCCTTCAATTTTTGTTAACGGAAAAAGGGTCAAATATACATGTGTACTATCATGAATAGTTCATATATACTCTTCGTTATATTTTTGAGTCAAATATACCTTTGAACTATTATATTTAGGAACAAATTTGCTTATATCAGAAATAGTGGACTTTTTTAGTTTAATGTTCATGAAGCGAAGTAATTATAAGATAGAAATGGAATTATCTATCTATATATAATAGGAGAGGTGAAAATGCTTACGTGTCAGCACCACAAAAAACAGAATTTATAAATTGTTAAAATTAATTTAAATTCTACAATTAAATTAAAAATTACAAACGTAAAAAAAAAACTGAAAAAGTACTACTTATCTATTTTTTACTATAACTTTAACTTTTTACCATTTTTAAAAATTCAAATCTATCTGTATCTAAGAGGTGATAGTACTTACGTGTGTCAGCACCACAAAAATTAGATTTTTTTTAATTTAAAAAATAATTTTAAATCAGTTCTAGAAAATAGGAAATAAACTGTAAATCTGTATTTATTATTATTAAAAACACTCTATAAAGTAACGTATGTCGTCCTTTTTTTGTGGAAATATATTTTTAAATTTTAATCATGTTTCCACAACCTCCTCATTTAAATAAAAACAAATGTAGATAACAAAAAAATAAAAAAAATAAAAATAATAATAATAATAATAATAATAATAATAATAATAATAATAATAATTTATAATAATAATAATAATTATTATTATTATATATATAATAGGAGAGGTGATAGTGCTTACGTGTCAGCACCATAAAAATCAATTTTTTTTTAAATTTAAAAAATGATTTTAAATCAGTTCTAGAAAATAGGGAATAAACTATAAATCCGTATTTATTATTATTTTTTCAAAAAACACTCTATAGTAACGTATGTGGTCCTTTTTTTGTGGAAATGTATTTTTAAATGTTAACCATCTTTCCACAACCTTCTCATTTAAATAAAAACAAATGTAGATAATAATAATAATAATAATAATAATAATAATAATAATAATCTATATATATATATAGGAGAAGTGAAAGCGCCACATGTCAGCGCCACAAAAATTAGAAATAATTTTACATTAATAAAAAGATAAAATATTAAAACTGAAGAAAAATTAAAACGGTTGTACATTTAAAAAAATAAGGAAAAATAAAATAAAAAAAGACTTCTAATACGTTAGTCCACAAATCACTAATTTTGCAATTTTAAATTATCCACTAAATAAATAAATTTAATTTTTATTAAAGAAAAAAAGTTACTGTTTTAGAAGACAAATTAGAGTTTTTTTACCTAATTAAAATTAATTATATATAATAGGATTAATTAATAAATTATTATTTAAATTGTTACAGTTATTAAAAATTTCAGATAATGGTATGAAACTTCCAAACAGTTAATTTTTTACGGTTTTTCATTTTAGCGGATAATAACTCACAAATTTTATGGGCAACACTGTATTTTTAAAAGTGGTGTAGGAATACAATGATTCATTTCAAAAAGTGCAGAGTATCAAAAAGTTCACTCCTTTAATAATACATGCATTGTGTTATATGCAGTTTTTCCTTTTTTGTGAAATTTGAATTGAATACAACTACTCAAAAAGGTTATTCAAATTTATACTCAAATCTTTTAAATTATAATAGATTGTTTCTCTAAATATAGTAAGTGATTGTAGATTTATAATTCAAATAGGTGTGCTTCAATAGTTTTTCAATTCAAACGCCTTCCTGCAAAATATGCAAATACAACGATGGGACGTACCATATCATAAGTATCACACATCTTATTTTTAATTGAGTTGATTCTTTCAAGATAAGAAGTTGACAAATAATTTTGTATGTTCAGTGTGTCGAGTTGCAACAATCATCAGAATTGTCAATCATATGACTAAGGCAAAAGAACTTCACTAACTGCCATTACAAATCAACATATTTTTTTTACATTTTGATTTCATTACTTAAAATATGCAACGAAATCTCGTGCACTTCTCAAAAGAGTAGATCACATTTGAACCAGGACAATCAAACAAGCATCGTTAAGGAGAAAATCAGCTTAGATTGATGGTTCTCCATCTCTCATTAACTCTTTGTTATAGCTAAGTTTATTTTGATTTTATTATATTCCATTGTACTTGACGTGATAGTCTCATAGAGAAGTTGGGTTTACTGTTATTTTATTTTTTTGTATATTGGCTCTTATTATCGAGGCATGTACAAAGTAGTTAGTTTCAAAGAAGTTTATTTTCAAGAAAAGGTGTTTCTTGATTTTATTTTTTTTAATTTTAGCAAAACATGACCTTGCACAATAATTATATTGTGATTATATTTAGATTATTATTACTTTATTTTTAAAGTATGTCTACAATAATCATGATTAAAGTTGAGTTATATCTTTTTATTCAATTCTTCGACACTTAAATATTACACAATCAAAATATAAAGTTTTAGTTGATCGATCTTATTGTTACTTAGCATTTTATATTCATTACCCATTTAATTTTATATAGGCAATTCATGTAGATTTGATGCACTTTGCGACTTGAAATTTTATGATAATTTTTTTGTCATATCTGATCGTTATTCATAATTATCAAGCAACATTACATTATCGTCATTAATAAAAAAAAAAACTTATTGTTATTGTATGAACATGAAAACTATAAATTTAATAGTATTCAAGATGTGTGTGCTGAGAAACTTTTTTTAATCATCATCACAAATACGCAACAAAACTCATTAATGGAAAGGCCTCAATTCTCATATATTTATATACTATGTTAAATGATTTTTACCATAAAGACAAGTGTATAATATAAATTTGAACAAAATATATAACGTAATAACTTTCTTTAATATTATCCGCACAACGCGCGGGCATGTATATTAGTTATTTTAAATACAAAGCTCAATTTTAGCAAGTTTTGTTCAATGCCATTATTCGTTCTGAGGTTAAATGGTAGATTATTTTTTAAAAAAAAATCGTAAATTTAAAGTTGGGGTCGGTGATTTGATTCTAAGCTTGACATGTATTCTCCATTAAAATTAATAGCAAATTTATTTCAAAATATTATAAAGGGATATATTTGGACTGAAAGTATAATGTGAATGGTATATTTGATAAAAAAAAATAACGAAGAGTATATTTGAACAATTTCTTACAATATAGGGATATACTTGATCCTTTTCCGTCATAGCTAGTTAGCTTATTTATAAATTACATTATCTCATTATAGATTCTTCTTGTAAATCTCGAATAAAATATTATCGTCAATCCCATTAAATTATTGAACAGGTCTAGAATGTAAGATTACTTGTAAACACATTATTTTAAAAGATGAGGTTAAGACTAATTTGAGACGTTGATCGTGTTAAAGTTTTCTTTAAATATATCGAAATGATTAGGAATAATAACAATTTTTAAAAATGATTATTTGGATTTAAGAAACAATTTTCAACTATGGAACAAATCCCACGTTTGGGAAGGGAAAGATTAGTGTGTTTTTGTCACCATTTTAAAGTTCTTAGGTTAATACAAAAATAAATCCAATTTGATAGAACTCAATTTTCACTTTTTCTATTTTGATTTATTTAGTTTGATCTATTCGATTTTCAGTTTATCCAACAATAAAAAAAAAAAAAAGTCCATAGAAAATGATAGCAATGCATTATGTTATCATTTGACCATCATGGTCATGAATGGCAGTATTAAAGTGAAAGAATTATTGGGGAGAAGTAATAAAATAGAATACGACTCAACTTCATAGTACAGAAGACATGACTTTAGATAGTAAGGTGTGGAGGACAGGTCTTAGGTAGAAGGATAGTAGGTGTCATGACCCAGACCGTAGTGATTGGCACCCACACAAATCCTCCGGTGGAAGAACCATTACTACAACCCAAACTAACAAATTTTATGAAAACTAAGGCATTTTAAGATATGGAAACAGATTTAAATAATAATAAAAATGGAGTCCCCATAAACTCCAAGGGCTTAAACAATTAACTAAACAAACTAATGCGGAAGATCAACCCCTAGAACCTGAAAGTCATTGTACCAAAACTCTACCAACGACAAGTCTAAGAACAAGGGGTACAACCCCGAAACTAACAACACCTTAAACAAACAGTCTGAGTCCGAAAAGAGTGGACTTAAACAAGAAAGATTCATGGTAGCCCGAAAGAACTGGCTCACCCTTGAATCCGGTCACGCTTGATAGTCACCTAGCTGAGGTCTATCAATAGTCACTTGCTCAACAAAGAAAGAGCCAATGCAGTATCAATACACAACCACAATGTACTGGTAGGATCACACGGTTATCCCAATAAGTGAAACACATGCAAGTAACCACAACATTATAAAATAAGCATATACCGAACATATACAATATTAGTCATCTTTTCAGGATCAATGTAGCATCCCACATTCTCAATAATACACATTGGTCATCAATTTAGAGCAACATGCAGTTTTCCAATATCAATCAACATTATATATGAACGTAATCATCACAAGTAGATGCACAACACAATTCAACGGTCCTCTCACGGAACCCAATTCAATGGTCCTCTCATGGAACCCACACCCAAATTGTTAGCATACCGGAACGTGGTACCCGATCCAATGTTTATGCTGACCGATCCCATATTTATGCCGGAACGTGGCAACCGATCCCAGCTACTGTGTCGGATAGTGACATCCGCCCATTCAACAAACCACAATCACAATCACAATGTATATTTTCACAATCATACAACAAGAGGTGATTCATGGCATACAATTATTCAATTATCCTCATTTACGATTAGGGTGATCAATAATGCAACATTCGCATACATACATGCATTATAATGAAGCAATTACAAACATATATCACACCAACATGAAATCACAATCATCACCTACATCGAATCAAAGCTTGAATCCCCTAAGGCACTTGAATCTTCCCCTTCCGGATTCTTTCCGCTTGTTCTAGGCCTACAACAATTAATATATATACGCAAGGATCAACAATCAAGGATCTAATTATCCGGATTATAACAAATCCAATAACCCTAGACGAAATCCAAGATCATAATACCTAATTTAGGGCTTTTTTCCACCATTAGTTTCAGATTAAAACCCTTCCCCAACAATAATTACCCACGAATTTACATACTACAGATCGAAAAATGAATTTGGGGAGTGAAAACATTACCTTTAGCCTCAACAATGGTGGAAAACTGTCAAGAAAACCCCTGGGGTCGCTCCTTAGCTCTCAAAGTCGAAAAGTGTAGAATAAAATGTTTTTGGGGTTTATTTGCGATCGTAAGTCGCGTCGGACCCGCCACAGCGGCCCCGCCCTGGCGGGATAAATCCTGCCCTATCCTAGTATGTTATATATCGTGTCTCGATTATTACACTATTTTATTGTAATTGTTGCTTCCTTCGGGTAGACTTTGCATTGTTTCCTTGTGACTCGCTATATTTTCTTCTTTGTATCTAGAACTGTTGCATCTGAGCCGAAGATCTTTCGGAAGCAACCACTCTTCATCCACGAGTTTAAAACGAGAGTCATTATTCTGAAATATTATTATGTTATTAAAATAAGATTAAATATATAAATAAATGGATTCAAAACCTCAAGACTTTAAGTTTGAATTTTGTTTGTTTACTTTTCAGATCTTTTAATAATTAATAACCTATTGATGGTATCATTTGAAAGTCAATTCGTGTCTTCTTTAATAATGGTGAAACCTTCTGAAATAGCATATATTGGATTATGTTGAATATTTTTTAAATTGTTAAATAAATAAAATTTGATTTTTCATAAATAAGGGGATCTAATAACTGTTGTGTCGTAATTTAACTGTCTTTAGAAAAATCACTTTTTTTGAAATGTTCTAAGTATAAAACAATTTGAGAAAAATACTTAGAAAGAGTCGCCACTTAATTTTTTAAAGAAATTAAGAAAACTTATAATTTTCAAAGACTTAAATAGAAAAGATCATTTGAAAATACCAAAGAGGGTTCGGGGTTCAATTTACACTTTGAGAAGGGTTTAAGCATTCGAAGTGTCCGCTAACATGCGGTTGACCTGCGACTTGACCAAAATATATTTTGACTATTTTTAGAAAAAATAATTTAACATAAAAATATATAATAATTTACACTATTCGATTAAGTTTGAAAATATAACTAAGGAATGAACCATTTTTTTCTATCTTTTTAGAGGAAGAGACCTAAAAGGAAAAAATTTGAATTAAGGTGCAAGTGATTAGAAAATAAATAAAAAAACTAGACTAATTAGAATTTATTTAGTTCATTTTAAAATATATTAAACCAATTTAATAAATTAAAGTATGAAAAATCGTTTTTGAATTGATTGACTAACCTTTTTGAAAAAATAACTAAGTATTTATTTATTTATTTATTTATTTCTTTACACTATTAGATTAACTTTGAGAAAATAGTTAAACAAAGAGCGATTTTATCTTTTAGGAAAAATGGGACCTTAATTGAAATATTTGATTTAGAGACAAGTAATAAGAATTTTAAAGAAACTAAATTAGTTGGTTTTTATTTGAGTCATTTTTTGGTTTATGAAAAAAACTATTTTAAACTAAATAAAAAAAATGACTAAAGATTATAAATGAAAATACAAAAATTAATAAAAATAAGATTTTTATTAGAAACAAAACAACACAGAGAGATAGTTCGTCTTTTGGGGAATTCGACTAAGTTGATTTGCGATTATAAAGTTAGAGTTAAACAATAAACAATAAATAATCACAATTATATAATTAAAGAGTAAGGGAGAAAATGAATTTGGGCCTCCTTTTGGGCCAAATTCGTTGGAATTTTTTGGGTTTTAACCCAATCCCCTTTTTGGTATACAGTGGATGTATATAAGTGTATATGACCGCATATATTAGCTCTTTTCAGGTATTTCTTGCTTCCAAATATATATATTCCACATCAGCCCTGTATTCCTGCGTTTTTGACCTGTATATTGATGTATACTAAATGTATACAGTGTATAATGAATGTATATAGTCCATCTTAGGACTTTTGGAGGCTTGTATCTGGGTTTCCAGCCCTGTGCTTCTGTTTTATGTGCCCGGCTGACTCGAATGATGAGAAAAAAAATAAAATTAAGCCTTTATGGCTCAACTCGAGAATGCTAGGAGGAGAAGTCCACCATGGACTCGGAAGGGGTTTACATGCACACAAAGGGGAGGAGAAGAATTAGAAAAAAAGAAAAGGTAAAACTTCCATCAAATATATGATCAAGTAATTAACACTAGACGAAGATAGACACATAAATTATTTTAAGAGATGAGAACCTAATNGTTTACATGCACACAAAGGGGAGGAGAAGAATTAGAAAAAAAGAAAAGGTAAAACTTCCATCAGATATATGATCAAGTAATTAACTCTAGACGAAGATAGACACATAAATTATTTTAAGAGATGAGAACCTAATTAATAACATTATATTTCTAGACAACAGAATGGTGATATTGTATTCAAAATGAGAGCTAATTGTGGAAACTAATTAAGAATAGAACAAGCCATTAGAGAAAGTTTCCCAACTAAACAAAATATACATAATATCTACTAAGGAGATGAAACAAGATCAATAGTAAACTAAACAAATTGATTATTAATCACAACTGCATAAGGCAAGGAGGATGTGTATGTAGATAAGCCATATTTAATGATAATGAAAGACTACTTATACAATACAAATAACTCAAAAAAGAGTTGAAATGGAAGAATACAACTAGATCAGTGAATAAGTTCTATGTGGCAGTGACCACATTATGCAAACTAGTATCAACGAACAAATTATTAGCAACTAAGGACAAGTTTACAAGTGCATTTGAACAATAAATATTACTATAAGCCAACACTAAAAGGGCAACTCTAGTGATATCTATCTTTATACGTTAGTATCTAAGCAACTCACAGACATACAAATTTAAAGCTTCATCGAGTAATGTGAGACAACCGTACTCATACACATTAGGTTCAAGTATCACCCACCGACAAGAAACGAAGGATATCAATTCGGAAAGTAAATAATTTAAAAGAGATAATTGAAAGGGAACCATGATTATTCATATCATAAACAATAAACATCAACAACTGGCAACATGTGAAAAGTAAAGCATATTTATTTATTGATTTTTTATTATTTCTTTTTTAGCAAAAATATAAGGACTACATTAGATACTAATAAACAAACAAATAAATTTAGAGCACTTACTCATACTCTCAAACATGATTAATGCTACACAAAACTGAAGCTGGACGACTTTAAATGCTAGAAATCATCTACCGTTGCACAATAATGAAACTATCAACAAGCTTGAAATGAAATACTTAACAGAGAAAGCCAAGGAGGTCCATCTTACACTTAGACTATTGAGTTCGTTATTCACATCGTACAAATAGTCGATACTTATCATGAAGATAAAACTTTATTTGACATAATAAAATAGAATGTAGATGCCAATACACTCACATGGTCAGGAAACAATGTTTTTCATGGAAAGGATGAGAGGTTTTAGCATCGAGGTTGTGGATCATGGAAACAAGCGAGTTATAATGACACCATGCCTTGAGACCAGAAGAAACAAAACAATAACAAGACATGGACAGCACTCAAGTATGTAAAAGCAGAGATTTTATTTAGCTATAACATAAGATTGAGCTAATATAAATGAGAGTCTATCATAATGAATAAAACGATAGAGAGGATAACCAATCAAACTTATACATATAGCATATTCAAAGTCGAAACCAATCGAACAGTACATCATTTTGATACCCCGTTGAACCAGCGAATCTAACGACTAGCATCTTAATACCAAAGAAGCTTTATCAAAACTTGAGTCATGTGCCCAGAAATTCATAAGAAACGACAGTAAAGAAAATAGGAAGACTCGGAACCAAACACACTTAATAGTAGGACCTGTAGTAAAAGCTCGGACATACAACACATCATACCGAAATAAAATGTAAGAAGAGGCAGAATTACCTTCTTCGGAGCAGCGTTCCGAGACAGATGGGAGCTTGGTTTCGAATTTTCCAACACACAGATTCAAAGCTCGAACAACACACCAAGAGAATCCAAATGAAACCCGAATAATAAACTTTCCGAAACTTTTAAACTAGTCTTCTAAGAACTTTTCAAAATGTAAAATTGACTATTCCCAGACCTTTATAACCTATATTTCGTGAGTAAATTCTGGCCAACTCTATAACTCTTCTAAAATTTTATCCCAACCCCTTAAGAATGAAGGCAGTGGGGGTTTATATATAGGGGAATTTGGGGTCGATTTAGAGGGGAAATCGGGTTGAAAAGATGGATCCGAATCCAATTTCAAAAATCAAAAATCTTGAAGAGATAAGAAATAAATTTGTCCATTGTACCAATTTTCAACGGAAAAGAGGGGAGAGGGGAAGTGGAGGACGCGATTTGTTGCGGGATTTCCGGTCTGAGCGACTGTTGATGTTGACGTTTACTAGCCTTCTGGGTTTCGTCTGGAAGAAGAAAACGAGCATGGGCAGTGGGTCGGGGTGCTGTTGGAATCGCTGATTTGCAGCGAGGAAGACAAAGTTGGGCGGTGGGATACTGTGTACATACGTATGGTATAATGTATTGTATTGTTTGTTTGGAAGCTGCTGTGATGTTCATCTACTGGGTCTCTTTGTTGATGACAAAGAGTTGGGCCGGGTCGGAGCTAAGGGTGTGGGCTGGAGGGATTAGTTTAGGAAATGGAATTAGGCCCGTTTCTTGGCTGAAAATAGGGTCAAAATGTGGATAGGTTTTGCAAATTAGGAAATAGTCACAAGAATTGCAATTATGGCCTATGAAAATTGACAAGTTAGCCAAATTGAGTTTAATTGGTGATTCGACTAAAAAGCCAAATAAGACGAATTAATATAAATTAATTAATGAGTTTCTTAATTTCAACAAAATAAAAATAATGAACTTAATTATAAATTAATTAATTCAATTACAAAACTAATTAACTCGAAATTATAGCTATAACTTAAAGCAAATTGATAAAATATTTAACTAAAATGTAAAATCTTTTGTGATAATTTTTAAATATTTATAAAATAGCGTGATTGCAAAATTATACATACTTATTATTAAAAGTGATAAAATTACTTTTAAAATAACTTGAAAGTATTTTGAATTCCATGAAACTCATTAACTCAAAATTATAACCATCCCTAATATAATATAAAAAATAAAAAAAAAACTTTTTTGAGATGATTTTTGAATAATCATAAAATATACTAATTATATACATAATTATGTAAAACATATATAGTATCTAAAAATTATGAAAAGTGACAAAACTATTAAAAGTCTTGCAAACTATATTATTATTTTATGGAAATTTTATAAAACTAATTATTTTTAAATCGTTTGAAATTGGAGAAGCTCAAAACGAGTAATTTATATTGTGGAGGGTCAAAATTGGGTGTCAACAATAATTTAGAATAAAATGACCATATATGGATAGTTTTTATTACTACATTTTAAAACAGCTGGTGAATAGGATTGAAATTCATAAAATAAGTGTGATCAAGTAACTTTGGACAAAATTAGTATATATATGAATATTTTTCTATTTACTAATTTTTTACTTTAAATTTAGTAACAAAGGAAAGAAAAAGAAAAATAATCAAATTTCCTTTTACTTTTTTTCCTATTTTAGCCGGTCTTTGATGTCCACCAAACTAACGGCTAAGATCACCTTTTCTTGAATCATGTGGCATATCTAAACAAGCGTACAATATTATTTTTTATAGACCACATTGTATAGGATCACTTATTTCACTAGTATAAAACCTGTTGAGCTTTCTCTTTCTCTCATTCATCAAATTTTAGTTTTTCTTATATTGGTTGAATCTAGAAAATAACTCAATTTTTCTATGCTTTGTGTGGCTTTCTCTCCATAACTAGTTTTCATGTTGTGAGTAAGATACCTATTTTCTTTGTTTTTTTTTTCTAATTTGACTAAGTCTAAACTGAATTTCTTGTATAGTTTGTTTTCTAATTATTTCTTCTTCTTTTTTGGCTTTGCTTTTCAAGTGAGAGATTTTAGCATTGGAGATTTCAGCAAACGGAGGACTACATTTGAAATACTTTAAAATGGTAAGATCTTTCGATTTGAGTTATATCAGTATTTGTAAAAAAAATAATTAAATATTGGAAGACTATTCTTTTTATGTCTCTCGTGTTCTAGATCTATGGTAAAATTGATAGTCAATATCTCACGTGTTCTAGATCTATGGTAAAATTGATAGTCAATCTTTCTTGCTTTGATTGTGTAACACCCAAGAAAATTTTCGAACTAAGACCTGAACCTTTCTTCGTAGTGGGTGAGATTTTTGCAAGGAATTAAAAATTTCTTAAGCGTTAAGGTCATTAGATGTAGCACCTTGAGTTCCAAAAAGAATTAAATTGGAAATAGCAAAATCTGAAATTTTGCAAGTTAAGCTAAGTATGAGTTTTGGGTCGACTTCAAACGACCATAACTCATAGCTCAGGATGATTTGGTTGTACTACCATATACCGTAGGGAAGATATTTGAATTATCTTTCCAACGCCGCCAAGTTTGCTAAGTTTCGAGGTCGGATGAGTGAGATATG
>NC_064283.1:63833764-63876764 GCF_019186545.1 Solanum stenotomum
TTTTTTCAATCTCTACCACGTGCTTTTATTTTTTTAAATTTATTTTCTTTTTTCTTAGTGGTATAAGATTAATGTTTTTCATTTTGAGGAATTGTTGTGATTCATGCCGTATATAATTAATTGAGAGTCAATTGTTTGAACCAAAAGTTGTTATACTGATACTTTATTGATCTAGCCTTATTTATTCACCCAACTAGTAAGGGTGACTCAAACACATTATTAGCGAAAGTCAAAATCGAATGAAGGCCTAATTTTTTCTTAAAATAATATATTCTTCTAGTTTTATAATATGCAAAATTGTTATTACTTTCTTATATTAGACTATTTCTAATACTTCTTTTTCAATTAATTTTATAGTCAATTCATTTAATTTTTGGAGCCTAAGGTCTTTCGAACAAACCCCGTCAATTAGAGCATTCTCTTTACCCTTTGTAGTTGGTTCAATATTAAACAGGATAACATTGTCCTTTGTATCTA
Source organism: Solanum stenotomum (assembly GCF_019186545.1). NCBI lineage: Eukaryota > Viridiplantae > Streptophyta > Magnoliopsida > Solanales > Solanaceae > Solanum > Solanum stenotomum. The sequence goes on from NC_064283.1 coordinate 63,834,242, forward strand.
GTTATTTGGGTTGAAAGGGCACCTTAAACTTTTTCTTCTAAAATTTCATACCAATTGTTTCACACTTGACAAACAAGCCATATTGTGATAAGTTTAACGAAAAACTTTCAAGAAATTCCCTTGTACTACAAAATTTCTCAAATTTGTCTTCAATATACTTTGGTCTATTCATACTCCAGCCATTAGAAAAAAAAATAACATTTCTCTAGTTGAAATTAATTATTCTTTGGTGTGTCAGCCAATATGAACAGTTATCTCCCCCCCCCCCCTCCTTTTATTCAAATTTTCCTTGTCCTCTTCATCAATAAGAATCCAACGACTCTTTCAAGACAGTTGGGCTCTTCATCAGTTCTCATTTTCTATCTCTTTCTTAATAATGACTAAAGAAAGTGAATTATCACGTGAAATTCAGTTTTGCAAGATGATGTTGTTTTTGCATAGAAAATACCTTTGATAATTCCTTCACATATTCTTAGTTGTTAGAGATTTTTTTTTTTACCGCAAGGACATCAACATGTATACCAATTTCACTTGATAATTCCCTTGCAAGATTATGTTGTTTTTGCATAGAAAATACCTTTGATAATTCCTTCACTTATTCTTATTTGATAGAGAATTTTTTTTACCGCAAGGACATCTCCATGCATACCAATTTCACGTGATAATTCCCTTTCATTAGACATTAAGAAGAAATAAAAAGGAAATTATTGATGATGAACCTAACTTGGAAGAGTTGGTCAAACCCCTAATTGACGATGATGATCAAGAAAAAATAATAAATGGGGAAAGAAGAACAACATTATATCCCCAAAATCCAAAAATTCTCCCCTTTCTATAAAATTAAATAAAACAATTATTTTTTCTGTGAAAATGAGCTCTTTGAAGATGAAATTCTTGGAGATCTACAAATACTGAAAACTGAGATTCTTAATGATTTAGATTTTGAGTTTACTGATGATGGTCGTGAAGGATCGACCCCATTTACAACTATGATCATCAGAACTTGAAATCCAAATCCTTTAGAATTTCACCTTTCAGTTTTTTGTGAAGCTCCAAGAACTTGGACTTAAGATTGCTCATTTTTTTCATAGAGAAATTTGTTGTTTTTGTTAATTTCATAGAAAGAGGAGAATTTTTATATTTTGGGGATGCAATACTTTTCTTCCTTTTAGTATATAGGAAACAAACAACGGTACATATTTAGTTTAAAAGTGACCAATATCACTTGTAATTTCTAAGAAGCAACCCCTTTAATAATGATGAAACCTAATGAAATATCAACATACATTTGATTATGTTAAATTATCAATAAATAAAAATTTGAATTCTCATAAATAAGGGGATATAGTAATTTAGAATAAAATGACCATATATGGACAATTTCTTATTACTACTTCTTCAAACTATTAGTGAATTGAATTTAAATTCTTAAAATAAGTGTGATCAAGTAACTTTGGACAAAATAAGTATATATATGTATATTTTTCTATTTACAAATCTTTGACTTTAAATTTAGTAATAAAGGAAAGAAAAAGAAAAATAATCAAATTTCTTTTTACTTGTTTTCCTATTTTAGCTGGTCTTTGATGTCCACCAAACTAACGGCTAAGATCAGCTTTCCTTGAATCATGTGGCATATCTTGACAAGCGTACAATATTATTTTCTATAGACCACATTTTATAAGATCACTCATCCCACTAGTATAAAACCTGTTGAACTTTCTCTTTCTCTCATTCATCAAATTTATTTTTTCTTATATTGGTTGAATCTAGAAAGTAACTCAATTTTTTTATGCTTTTTTGGCTCTCTTCATAACTAGTTTTAATGTTGTAAGTAAGATACGTTTTTCTTTATTTATTTTTTTCTGATTTGATTAAGTCTAAACTGAATTTATTGTACAGTTTGTTTTATAATTATTTCTTTTTCTTTTTCGGCTTTGCTTTTCAAGTGAGAGATTTTAGCATTAGAGATTTTAGCAAACGGAGGACTACATTTGAAATACTTCAAAATGGTAAGATTTTTTTATTTGAGTTATATCAATATTTGTAAAAAAAATAATAATAATTAAATATTGTAGGACTATTCTTTTTATGTCTCTCGTGTTCTTGATCTATGGTAAAATTGATAGTCAATATCTCTAGTGTTCTAGATCTATGATAAAATTGACGGTCAATCTTTCTTGCTTTGATTGTTTCTTTTTTCAATCTCTACCACGTGCTTTTATTTTTTAAATTTATTTTCATTTTTCTTAGTGGTATAAGATTAATGTTTTTCATTTTGAGGAATTGTTGTGATTCACGCCATATATAATTAATTGAGAGTCAATTGTTCGAACCAAAAGTTGTTATACTGATACTTTATTGATCTCGTCTTATTTATTCACCAAATTAGTAAGGATGACTCAAACACATTATTAGCGAAAGTCAAAATCAAATGAAGGCCTAAATTTTTCTTAAAATAATCTATTGTTCTAGATTTATAATATGAAAAATTGTTATTACTTTCTTATATTAGACTATTTCTACTACTTCTTTTTCTATTAATTTTATAGTCACTTCATTTAATTTTCTTGAGATAAATAACTGCATATATGTCATTCTAGTTTTAGTAATTCTTTCCTCTTATATGAAAATTTTATTTTTTTCCACGAAGTACTCAAATTTTCATTTTAAAATATTTTTATAACCTATTATTGCTAAAAAAAATGGGGTCCCTAAATTTTGGAGCCTAAGGTTTTACGAACAAACCCCGTCAATTAGAGCATTCTCTTTACCCTTTGTAGCTGGTTCAATATTAAACAGGATAACTTTGTCATTTGTATCTAGTCGTTTGGGTTAAAAGGGCACCTTAAACTTTTTCTTCTAAAATTTCATACCAATTGTTTGAAATGACAAACAAGGCATATTGTGATAAGTTTAACGAAAAACTTTCAAGAAATTCCCTTGTACTACAAAATTGCTCAAATTTGTGTTCATTATACTTTGGTCTATTTATACTCCAGCCATTAGAAAAAAAAATTAACATTTCTCTAGTTGAAATTAATTATTCTTCGGTGTGTCAGGCAATATGAACAGTTATCTCCCACCCCCCTCCCCCTTTTTATTCAAATTTTCCTTGTCCTCTTCATCAATTGGAATTCAACAACTCTTCCAAAACAGTTGGGCTCTTCATCAGTTCTCGCTTTCTATTTCACTCTATTAATGACTAAAGAAAGTGAAATATCACGTGAAATTTAGTTTTGCAAGATGATGCTATTTTTTCATAGAAAATACCTTTGATAATTCCTTCACATATTCTTAATTGATAGAGAATTTTTTTTTATCGCAAGGACATATATGTATACCAATTAAACTTGATAATTCCCTTGCAAGATAATGTTGTTTTTGCATAGAAAATAAATTTGATAATTCCTTCTCTTATTCTTAATTGATAGAGAGTTTTTTTTACCGCAAGGACATCTCCATGCATACCAATTTCATGTGATAATTCCCTTTCATTAGACATTAAGAAGAAATGAAAAGGAAATTATTGATGATGAACCTAACTTGGAAGAGTTGGTCAAACCCCTAATTGACGATGATGATCAAGAAAAATTAATAAATGGGGAAAGAAGAACAACATTGTATCCCCAAAATCCAAAAACTTCCCCCTTTCTATAAAATTAAATAAAACAATAATTTTTTTCTGTGAAAAATGAGCTCTTTGAAGCCGAATTTTTTTGAGATATACAAATACTGAAAATTGAGATTCTTAATGATCTAGATTTTGAGTTTACTGATGATAGTCGTGAAGGATCGAACGGGTAAGTTATTGAACTTACCCTTTCACCCCATTACAAACATGATCATTAGAACTTGAAATCTAAATCCTTCAGAATCTCATCTTTCAATTTTTTGTGAATCTCCAAGAACTTGGACATAAGATTACTCATTTTTTCATAGAGAAATTTGTTGTTTTTGTTAATTTCATAGAAAGAGGAGAATTTTTAGATTTTGGGGATACAATACTTTTCTTCCTTTTCGTATATAGGAAACAAACAACGGTTTATATTTAGTATAAAAGTGACCAACATCACTTATAATTTATGAGAAGCAACCCCTTTAATAATGATGAAACCTTCTGAAATATCAACATATACTTGATTATGTTAAATTATCAATAAATAAAATTTGAATTCTCATAAATAAGGGGATATAGTAATTTAGAATAAAATGACCATATATGGACAATTTTTTATTACTACTTCTTCAAACTATTAGTGAATTGAATTTAAATTCTTAAAATAAGTGTGATCAAGTAACTTTGGACAAAATAAGTATATATATGAATATTTTTCTATTTACTAATCTTTGACTTTAAATTTAGTAACAAAGGAAATAAAAAGAAAAATAATCAAATTTCTTTTTACTTTTTTTCCTATTTTAGCCAGTCTTTGATGTCCACCAAACTAACAGCTAAGATCATCTTTCCTTTAATCATGTGACATATCTAGACAAGCGTACAATATTATTTTCTATAGACCACATTGTATAGGATCACTCATTCCACTAGTATAAAACCTGTTGAGCTTTCTCTTTCTCTCATTTATCAAATTTATTTTTTCTTATATTGGTTGAATCTAGAAAGTAACTCAATTTTTTGTGCTTTTTTGGCTTCTCTCCATAACTAGTTTTCATGTTGTGAGCACCTTAAACTTTTTCTTCTAAAATGTGATACCAATTGTTTCACACTTGACAAACAAGACATATTGTGATAAGTTTAACGAAAAACTTTCAAGAAATTTCCTTGTACTACAAAATTGCTCAAATTTATCTTCATTATACTTTGGTCTATTCATACTTCAGATTTAAAAAAAATTAATATTTCTCTAGTTGAAATTAATTATTCTTCGGTGTGTCAACCGATATGAATAGTTATCTCCCCCCCCCCCCTCCCTTTTTATTCAATTTTCCTTGTCCTCTTCATTAATAGGAATCCAACAACTCGTCCTAGACAGTTGGGCTCTTTATCAATTTTCGTTTTCTATCTCTTTCTTATTAATGACTAAAGAAAGTGAATTATCACGTGAAATTCAGTTTGCAAGATGATGCTAGTTTTGCATAGAAAATACCTTTGATAATTCCTTCACATATTCTTAATTGATAGAGATTTTTTTTTTACCACAAGGACATCTCCATGTATACCAATTTCACGTGATAATTCCCTTTCATTAGACATTACGAAGAAATGAAAAGGAAATTATGATGATGAACCTAACTTGGAAGAGTTGGTCAAAATCCTAATTGACGATGATGATAAAGAAAAATTAATAAATGGGAAAAGAAGAACAACATTGTATCCCCGAAATCCAATAAATTTCCCCTTTCTATATTATCAACAAAAACAATAATTTTTTTCCAGTGAAAAATGAGCTCTTTGAAGTTGAAGTGCTTGGAGATTGCAAATAGAAAACTGAGCTTCTTAATGATCTAGATTTCGAGTTTACAGATGATGATCGTGTAGGATCAAATGGGTAAGTTATAGAACTTACCCTTTAACCCCATTCACAACCGTGATCATCAAAACTTGAAATCTAGATCCTTCAAAAGCTCAGATTTCAGCTTTTTGTGAACCTCCAAGAACTCTGACTTAAGATTGCTCATTTTTCTATAGAGAAAATTGTTGTTTTTGTTAATTTCATAGAAAGAGGAGAATTTTTGAATTTTGGGGATGCAATACTTTTCTTCCTTATCATATATAGGAAACAAACAGCGGTACAAAATGATGAAACCTTCTTAATCTCAACATATATTTGATTATGTTAAATATTTTTTAAATTGTCAATAAATAAAATTTGAATTCTCATAAATAAGGGATATAGTAATTTAGAATAAAATGAACATATATGGATATTTTTTTTATTACTACATCTTAAAATTGTTTCCGAATTGAATTTAAATTCTCAAAATAAGTGTGATCAAGTAACTTTGGACAAAATAAGTGTATATATATATATATATATATATATATATTTACTAATCATTGACTTTAAATTTAGTAACAAAGGAATGAAAAGAAGAATAATCAAATTTCTTTTTACCCTTTTTCCTATTTTAGCCAACCTTTAGTGTCCACTAAACTAACGGCTAAGATCATCTTTCCTTGGGTCATGTGGTATATCTAGACAAGCGTACAATATTATTTTCTATAGACCACATTGTATAGGATCATTCATCCCACTAGTATAAAACATGTTGAGCTTTCTCTTTCTCTCACTCATCAAATTTTAGTTTTTCTTATATTGGTTGAATCTAGAAAGTAACTCCATTTCTTAATGCTCTGTTTGGCTTCCTCTCTCATAACTAGTTTTCATGTTGTGAGTAACATACCTTATTTCTTGGTTTTTTTTTCTCATTTGATTAAGTCTAAACTGAATTTCTTGTCTAGTTTGTTTTCTAATTATTTCTTCTCTTTTTTGGCTTTGCTTTTCAAGTGAGAGATTTTAGCATTATAGATCTTAGCAAACGGAGGACTACATTTGAAATACTTCAAAATGGTAAGATTTTTTTACTTGAATTATATCAATATTTGTAAAAAAATAAATATTGTAAGACTATTTTTTTTTAAGTCTCTTGTGTTCTAGATCTATGGTAAAATTGACAGTCGATCTTTCCTGCTATTCTGTTTACTTTTTTCTTAGTGGTATAGTATTAATGTTGTTCATTTTGAGGAATTGTTGTGATTCATGTCAAATATAATTAATTGATAGTCAATATTTCGGACCAAAATATGTTCTATTGATACTTTATTGATCTCGTCTTATTTATTCACCCAAATAGTAAGGATGACTCAAACACATTATTAGAAAAAGTCAAAATCGAATGATGACCTAATTATTTCTTAAAACAATCTATTCTTCTAGCTTTATAAGATGCAAAATTGCAATTAACTTTTTTTATATTAGAATTTTTCTAATACTTCTTTTTCAATTTATTTTATAGTCAATTTAATTTTTTGTAACATCCGACAATTTGAAATAACTATAGAGAAGCTGGAAATAGTCATTTTTGGAAGGAATTCAAATCTGGAAAATTTGGTTAAGTGTAGAAATCAGTGAGTTTTTGGCCGACTTTGAGCAGTCATAACTCCAAGCTCAGAATGATTTAGGAGTAGTTCCAGTTATGTTTACGAAGCTTCTGGAATGATCTTTCCAACGCCACCGAGTTTGCTCGATTCCGAGTTCGTATGGGTGAGTTATGCCCTTTGAAAGTTGGGCAGTTGGCAGGGAATCCGTCCGGAAATTTTAAGGGCATTTTGGTCTTTTCCCTAGCTATTTCTTTTGGGGTTATATTGTGTCTTAGGCTGATTTTTGGATCATTTTTGTCCCATTTTAAGGAGTGAGAGCTAGGGCTTGAGAGTGAAGAGGAGAAGAAGAGGAGAAGAAGAGAAGCAAGAGGAGATCAAGCAAGTTTCCATCAAGGATCGTCGGGGGTGATCCCTACTAGGTATGTGAGTTCATAGTGTTGGGTTGATCCTTTCCCCCACACACCAAACTCGTTTTATTTTCGAGAAAAGATTGGTTATGTTGTTGAAGTTGTTGGGTTGTGTTGTTGATGTTGTTGATTGTGTTGTTGAAGTTCTTGTTGGTTGTGGGACATGATTTGGTTGTGTGTTTGAGTTGAATCTCTTGTTTGTTGAGGGATTTTATGATCCTTAGTGTTTGGGGGTTGAATCCATTGAAGTTAGGGTGGTTTAGAGTTGGGAAAAAGAGGGAGAAAAGTCGGATTTTCTGGGCAAGGGGCTGGCGCGTCACGCCTGCCAGCGCGCCCCAAAAGGGACTCTGAAGTCCAGCCTTTGGGGCGGCGCGCCTAGCAGAGCGCCAGCAGGTCCCTTCTAAGCTTCAAGGGCTGGCGCTCCGTGCCTTGCAGAGCGTCAAGGACGCCAAGTTCCCCCATTCTTTACACACTTTCCCATGCATGTTCCTTGGTATTGTACCTATGTTTATTGTTGTTTCCAACACTCTAAGGTACATTTAGACATCCCGAACTCATCCATAAACATGTGATCATATACCTTGAATCCATAGTTCAATTCAAGGCAAGTTAGGATCGAAGTTAAGGGAAGTTAGAGTAAAGTCAAGCAAAGTTAAGAAGTAAGTCCAAGTAAGTCTCTAAAGCTTTTCAAGAGTCATTATTAAACGTTTTACCTTCGTTTAAGGTTCAAGTTCAAGTCGAGTAAAGAGTATAGAGTTCAAGCTAAGTAAAGAGTCTCAAGTTTCAAGTTAAGTTAAGAGCATAAAGTCGAGTCCATTTCTCAAAGGTTATTAGGGAACTATGTATTTCCCAAAGAAGTTTCTAAATGTTTTTTTTACATTTGAGTAAGAAAGGAACATCGATTCCAAGAGAGCCTTTGGGCTAAATTTTGAGCAATTATCTCAACTAAAGAAAGATGTGTTTAAAACACTTATGAGCTAAAGTATATTTTTGGGAGTAGTCTTGAGCACCGAGTTGGGGACACTAGTTCATAGTAACTCAACTCTCCATAAGAACCATGCGGCCAACATGGGATTTTCTCGGGTCATACTTTTTAGATGATCACGAAAGTTAAGCTAGTGGATCCACTTAGTAAAGATAGCTTCCTATACCACGGCCAGGTATAGGATGGTCCTTGGGCAACGTGAGGTAAAACGTTGTATCACCACTAGGGCTCATGGTGGTGATTGTTGGTTAAAGAATCTCCCACTAAAGTTATATTACTTCTATATAAGTAAAGTTGAGTTTGTTATTGTTTCATCATTAACAAGCTAAGTTGTTCACACTATTTTACAAGCTTTGTATATTGCATGTGTTTTATTGCTTTATCTATTGAGTTCAGTTATTCATGAGTCGAACAGAGCCAAGGTAAGTGTTCTCTTGTACTCTTTTCAAGCTTAAGTTGTGGCTTAGCTTTCCATCTCGCATACTCATACATTCAATGTACTGATGCCAGTTGGCCTGCATCTTATGACGATGCAGATACAGGTACCCCGGATCAGCATCCAGCACGCCGTTGATCCAGTTGAGCACTCCAGAGTCAGTGGTGAGCCTCCTTGCTTTCCGGAGGACTCGGTTGTTTTGTTCTCTTAGTTTTTGCTTCATTAGGATGTTGCGGGGTCTGTCCCAACATCCATCTCAGTATTATAGAGGCTTCATAGATAGTCAGTCAGTCAGTTAGTGTTGAGTCTCTCATCTATGTATATATGTAAATATCCTATTTTGAGATTCGAGTTGCCTTTGTGGCCAGATGTTATAAGTTAAGTTGTTTTGTAACCTTGCGTTTGCATTGAGTTATTCTGTTGAGTTAGGTTTCCGCTGAGTTAAGAAAGTCAAGCCAAGGGTTCGCTTGGGGCCCGAAATGGTCTTCGGGTGCCGGTCCCGCCCAGGGTGTAGGCTTGGGGCGTGTCATTTTCTTACGATATATTACTACAGATATGTCATACTTGTTTTAGTAATTCTTTCCTCTTATATGAAAATTTTATTTTTTACACGAATGGTACTCAATTTTTCATTTTACAATATTTCTATAACCTATTATTGCAAAAAAAAATGGGGTCCCTCAATTTTTGGAGCCTAAGGTTTTTCGAACAATCCCCGTCAATTAGAGCATTCTCTTTACCCTTTGTAGGTGGTTCAATATTAAACAGGATAACTTTGTCATTTGTATCTTCGATGTGTCGATCAATATGAACAGTTATCTCCCCCCTCCCCCCCCCCCCCCTTTTATTCAAAATTTCCTTGTCCTCTTCATCGGTAGGAATCCAACAACTCTTCCAAGACAGTTGGACTCTTTATCAGTTCTTGTTTTCTATCTCTTTCTTCTTAATGACTAAAGAAAGTGAATTATCACGTGAAATCCAGTTTGCAAGATGATGTTGTTTTTCATAGAAAATACCTCTGATAATTCCTTCACTTATTCTTAATTGACAGAGGAATTTTTTTTACCGCAACGACATCTCCATGCATAACAATTTCACATGATATTTCCCTTTCATTAGACATTAAGAAGAAATGAAAAGGAAATTATTAATGATAAATCTAACTTGGAAGAGTTGGTCAAAACCCTAATTGACGATGATGATAAAGAAAAAATAATAAATGGGGAAAGAAGAAGAACATTGCATCCCAAAATCCAAAAATTATCCCCTTTCTATAAAATAACAAAAATAACAAAAAAAATTCTGTGAAAAATGAGCTATCTAAATGACCTATCTGAAGCCAAATTCTTAGAGATTACAAATACTGAAAATTGAGCTTCTTTAATGATCTAGATTTCGAGTTTAGTGATGATGGTCGTGAATGGATCGAACAGGTAAGTTATAGAACTTACCCTTTCACCTCATTCACAACCATGATCATTAGAACTTGAAGTCCAGATCCTTCAGAAGCTCAAATTTCAGTACTTTGTAAACCTTCAAGAAGCTACATCTAGCCGAAATCACTAATGAACAAGGGACAGTTATTCAGAATAATCAGCAAATCGGTGAGGAGACAGTAGCTTTCTGTTATGAACAATTCAAGGAAGACAGTTGTCCAGATTTCAATATGCTGCAACACATCCCACATTTGATCACTCATGAGCAGAATGAGGAAATGATATAATTGTGGTCCGGATGGATTCTCTGGAAAGTTTTTTCAATACTGTTGGGATATAATTGTGGTCCGGATGGATTACCTAAATTCATTACCCACACTAACCTCATACTTCTTCCCAAAAAGGAGGACGTGAAGACATTTTCAGACATTAGTTTAAGCTCTTTCACCAATAAGATCATTCTAGAGTGGTTCATGAGAGGATGGCACAAGTATTACCTGGAATCATTTCCAATAATCAGGCAGGCTTTGTAAGAGGACGAAGCATTACAGAAAATGTTCTGCTGGCTCAAGAAATAATAAGGGATATTAATTTGAGGAACAAGAACACGAACGTGGTGGTAAAATTGACATGGCAAAGGCTTAATTATGACAGGGTGTCCTGGATCTTTTTATCAAAGGTCATGAGAGGTTTTGGGTTCTCGGAAGTGATAATTGATATGATCTGCAGGCTCCACTCAAATAGTTGGTATTCAGTGCTAATTGCAGGTGAAGTACTTTCAAGAGGCTTAAATGGTCTACACAGAGATACTCAATATAACGGTTACGGCTTGCCAAAGTGGAGTCAGAATTAACCATTTATCATACGCAGATGACACTATCCTTTTTGGATCTGGTGACAAGGGCACCATTATTATAATGATGAAGGTTCTAAGAGACCATGAGAAGGTGTCAGGACAGATGATCAATAAATCAAAGAGCTTTTCCTATCTTCATGATAAAACCCCTTTGATTGTAGCTATCAGATTGAGAATATTGTCAGGGATCAAACAGGGGAACTTTCCGTTCATATACTTGGGATGCCCAGTGTTTTATGGGAGGAAGAACGATACTCATTTTGGCAAAACAAGTTCCTTTCTTTTGGAGGTAAATTCATTCTCATCAATCATGTTTCACAATCAATGCCCGTGTACCTATTATCAGCTATGATTCCCCCTAAAAATGTCATTGAGCAAATTCATCAAGTTTTTGCAAAAATTTGTTGGGGAAATATTGGAGGAATAAAAGATAAACAATGGATTGCATGGGACGAGATGTGCTACCCAAGGAGTGAAGGGGGACGTGGGTTAAGATCATTACACGACGTTTTTAAAGCTCTTGTTGCAAAGTTGTGATGGAATTTCAGGACTTCTACCTCTTCTTTATGGGCCAAATTCATGTGGAATAATTATTTTAAGAAGCTTCACCCTACTATTGTTAGTTTTAATGGAACTTCACATGTATAGAGAAGAATGTTGGACATTAGGGAGGAAGTGGAGCACGATATATGGTGGCAAGTACATTCTGGAAACTCAATTCCCATGGATAAAAGAGATTCCCCACGATCTGAATGGGATGATAGAGAAGTTACAAAGATACAAACCTACATTATATTATCATATAGTAATGTGGAGGAAACCAGAGGTGAATTGGATAACATGCAACACAGATGGGGCAAGCAAAGGAAATCCGGGACATAGCTCTTATGGATTCTGTGTTAAAAATCATAATGGAGATATTATCTATGCGGAGGCACAAGGATTAGGAATAATGACAAACATGGAAGCAGAACTCATGGCTATTTGGAAAGGACTGAACTTTTGTGTTGCTCAAGGATATACACGCATTAGAATGGAGACTGATTCACTGGTTTTGCAGAAAATGATTAGAGGGGAGTGGAAAATACCTTGGGAGATGACAGAGAAAATCGAAGAAATAAATAAAATTGCTAGTCAGGTAAGTTTTCAAATAAAGCACATTTTCAGAGAAGCAAACCAACTAGCGGATTTCATCACAAACACATCAATCAACCAAGAAGGGATACAACAATTTCACAGTTTCAGTCAAATACCAGCATCTCGTCCATAAGCAATGTTATCTCTGATGCTCAGACTTACCAAGGCAGGTTCCTGGGTGACTAAGCCAAATCGGCTTCTCAGCCATTTCAGCTTCAGGTTTTTAATGTTTTCCCCATCTGACAGGACTTCCCCTGCAAGAAAAATATATCAGTAGAGAATATCATATTTTTAGCTTGCTACAAGGAATATGCAACTCACGGAATAGGACTTAAATGGTAATATTACCTAATGTAGGATCGTAAAACCGCTCCATAAGTGGTATAATACTACTTTTGCCGGAACCATTTCTGCCAACAAGGGCTACAGCCTTTTTAGCAGGTTCAGTGAGATAAAATCCACTCAAGATAGGAATTTCAGGATGAGAGAGGTAGCTGAAATATACATTTCAGAATTCTGAACTGATTTTTTGTTATAAGTAATTTTTGTTGTAGTATGTGACCATTTCATCTAAAAGCTTAAATTGTTAAAGAGAGCATACTTTTATCTATGTATGTTCTGATACCATGTTGAAATGTGCGATCATCTCATTAAAAGCTTACGATGTTAGAGAGAGCACACTTTTACCTCTGCATGCTCTGATATCATGTTGAGGTGGTGATCATTGCTTATTGAGCTTAAGTCATTAGGAAGATCACACTTTATTAGTTAATTGTATTATCAACAATGTCAAATGTTATCTTTTTTGTTGAAACTTCACTGACATTAGTTAATTGTATTATCAACAATGTCAAATGTTATCTTTTTTGTTGAAACTTCACTGACAAATTATAATAAAATCAGCAATCATTGAATGTGCTGATGTATGTATATATGTATATTTACCTGTAAACCAGACTTTAGCAAAGTCATAAATATATGGAGAAGAACAAACTCAAACTCATAGCATGGACACACTCTCCTTCCTACACCAAATGGCATCATCTTAATCTCTATGTTTCATGTTATATCAAACGGTTCGCCATCTTCGACAAGATGTTGCTGGAAGCGAGACTAAGATGGTTCGGCCATGCATGTGAAGAGGAAATAGATAAATGCCCTAGTAAGGAAGTATGAGAGGTTGGCAGTGGCGGCATTCGAGGTCACCCAAAGAAGTATTGGAGTAAGGTTATTAGATAGGACATAGCTTACCGAGGACATACCTTAGATAGGAGGTTAAGAAGATCGTGGATTAGGGTTGAAGGTTATTAAATACTCGAGCGTTGTTGTCTCCTTGCATTCCAGTAGCATTAGAACTAATCTCGTAGTGTTTTACCCTTCGATTTTTGTTAACGGAAAAAGGGTCAAACATACTTGTGTACTATCATGAATAGTTCATATATACTCTTCGTTATACTTTTGAGTCAAATATACCTTTGTACTATTATATTTAGGAACAAATTTGCTTATATCAGAAATAGTGGACCTTTTTAGTTTAATGTTCATGAAGCGAAGTAATTATAAGATAGAAATGGAATTATTAAATACAAAGCTCAATTTTAGTAAGTTTTGTTCAATGCCATTATTTGTTCTGGGGTTAAATGGTAGATTTAAAAAAAAAAAAATCGGAAATTTAAAGTTGGGGTCGGTGATTTGATTTTTAGCTTGACATGTATTCTCCATTAAAATTAATAGCAAATTTATTTCAAAATATTATAAAGGGGTATATTTGGACTGAAAGTCTAATGTGAATGGTATATTTGATCCAAAAATATAACGAAGGGTATATTTGAACAATTTCTGACAATATAGGGATATATACTTGACTCTTTCCATCATAACTAGTTAGCTTATTTGTAAATTACATAATCTCATTATAGATTCTTCTCGTAAGTCTCGAATAAAATATTATCGTCAATCCCATTAGATTATTAATATTATCGTCAATCCCATTAGATTATTAATTGAACGGGTCTAGAATGTAAGATTATTTGTCAACACAATATTTTAAAAGATGAGGTTAAGACCAATTTGTGACATTGATCATGTTAAAGTTTTCTTTAAATATATCGAAATGATTAGGAATAATAACAAATTTTTTAAATGACTATTTGGATTTAAGAAACAATTTTCAACTATGGAACAAAAACCATATTTGGGAAGGGAAAGATTGGTGTGTTTTTAACACCATTTTAATGTGCTTAGGTTAATACAAAAATAAATCCAATTTTCATAGAACTAAATTTTTCACTTTTTTTTATTTTGATTTATTTAGTTTGATCTATTCGATTTCCAGTTTATCCAACAATAAAAGAAAAAGTCAATAGAAAATGATAGAAATGCATTATGTTATCATTTGACCATCATGGTCATGAATGACAGTATTAAAGTGAAAGAATTATTGGGGAGAAGTAATAAAATAGAATATGACTCAGCTTCATATTACAGAAGACATGACTTTAGATAGTAAGGTGTGGAGGACACGTCTTAGGGTAGAAGGTTAGTAGGTAGTGTAGTGTTGCCTTGATTAGGGTGGTTCGTGTTTGCCATTGTACTTATTGTAGTTGTTTTTTTATATTCATCACTATTATTTTCAATACTCTATCCTAGTATGTTATGTATCGTGTCTCGATTTTTACATTATTTTATTGTAGATGTTGCTTCCTTCAGGAAGACTTTGCATTGTTTCCTTGTGACTCGCTATATTTTCTTCTTTGTATCTAGAACTGTTGCATCTGAGCTGAAGGCCTTTCGGAAACAACCACTCTTCATCCACGAGGTTCAAACGAGAGTCTTTATTCTGAAATATTATTATGTTGTTAAAATAAGATTAAATGTATAAAGAAAAAATGGATTCAAAACCTCAAGACTTTATGTTTGAATTTTGTTTGTTTACTTTGCAGATCTTATAATAATTAATAACCTATTGATGGTATCATTTGAAAGTGTAACACCTCGCTTTTTGAAACAACTAGAAAGACTTAGAATTTGAAAGAAATCGTTTTTGGAAATAATCAAATTTGGAAATTTTGACAAAGTTAAGCTAAGTATGAGTTTTGGATCGACTTCAAACGACCATAACTCCTAGCTCAAGATGAGTTAGGTGTGCTACCAGATACCGTAGGAAAGATATTTGAATTATATTTCCAACTCCATCGAGTTTGCTCAGTTTCAAGTTCATATGAGTGAGATATGCCCTTTTATAGTTAAGTTGTCCAGTTAAGGAAAGTTACCCGAAAAGAGTGAGGGGTATTTTGGTCTTTTCTTTACCAAATCCAATTTAATTCGTTTTTAGTAAGGTTTTAAGGGTCTAATCCTATTAGGTTTAGTTTTATAATCCTAATATACACCTAGGATTTTATTTGAGAGTTCAAGAAGAGAAAAGAGGAGAAAAGAGTAAAGGATCAAGGCATTCGTCGAGGTTCTTGAATTTAGTTGCAGATTTTTGCCATGGGTTTGATCCCTAAGAGGAATGTAAGTTTCCATAGTGTTGTGTTCATTCAACCACACGTCAATCATGATTTATTCAGCGTAATTTCATTCTTGAAATTTGAGGATTTAAGTTCTTGATGAGTTCTTGATAAGTGTTCTTGAAGTTTCCTTATCGATTAAGTTTTGATGTAAGATTCTAATTGGGACAACTTCAAATGACCATATCTCTTACAATATAAATTAGTTACGTGAGCCATAACCTATTAAATTAAAGATTTTTTAATCTACTTTTCAACGCCACTACTTTCACGTCAATCCAGTTTCTGAGTAAAAAGTTATGACTATTTTAGTAATGTATACAATGCTGTTACGAATTTAGCCGAAGGAAAACATTAAAAAGGGTTGTTTTTTTTTTACCTCCAAGAAACCCTAAACAAATTTCTTGACTAATAAAAGGCACAAAACAATCATATTTTTATCTTTTAGTCCATCATTCTCTTCTCTCCAAACCCTAAGGAAAAATCAAAGTAGAAGACTCCATTCAAGATTCTTTCAATCTTTTCCAAGATTCTTTCAATCTTTTTCAAGATTCTTCTTCAAGGTAAATCTTTCTACAAGAATTCCATTTTTTTCAACTCAAAATCCTCCATACAATTATGAATCACTAATAATAATTATAATTCTTGGCCATAGAGATTTCAAGAAACTAATTCAAAAATCTCAAGAAAGATTTTCTTGATCGTTTACCTTCAAGCTAGGGTTTCAAGGCTTTTAGTCAAGTTCTTCTTCAAGATTCTTCAAAAACCTTGTTCTTCTAGGTATGTAAGACTATCATAGTGTTGGACTAGTTCTGTCACGCCCTGAGCCTATACCCTGGACGTGGTCGGCACTCGGAGACCATCGTTGGCCCCAAGCGGACCCTTGGCCTAGCTTACTTAACTCAGCGGAAGACTTAACTCAACAAAATAAACTCACTGCAATAGTTTAAATGATAACATCTTAGCTAAAATGGTAACTTATGTCTCAAAACAAAGTATTTGCAAATACATAGATGAGAGACTCAATACTAACTGTCTGACTGTCTACGAAGCCTCTATAATGCTGAGATGGATGTTGGGACAGACCCCACAACATCCTAATAAAGCAAAACTAGGAAAGCGAAATAACAGAGTCCTCCAGAATGTAAGGAGGCTCACCACTAACTCTGGAGTGCTCAACTGGATCAACGGCGTGCTAGATACTGATCCTGGTTACCTGTGTCTGCATCATAATAAAATACAGGCCAATTGGCATCAATACATTGAATGTACGAGTATGCGAATTGGAAAGCTAAACAACAACTTAAGCTTGAAAGGAGTGCAGAGGAACACTTACCTTGGCTCTGTTTAACTCATGAACAACTGAACTCAATATAAAGCAATAAGACACATGCAATATATATAAAGCTTGTAAAACAGTGTAAACAACTTAGTTCGTTAAAGATAAAGCAATAACAAACTCAACTTTACTTAAAAATAAAAGTAGTATAACTTTTGTGGAAGATTCTATAACCGACAACCACCACTATGAGCCTAAGTGGTGATACAGCGTCTTGCCCACGCTGCCAGAACTGTCCTATACTTTGCTGTCATATAGAACGCTTAACTTAGTGGATCCACTAGTCTATGCTAAAAGCATCTTAAGGAGTCATCTAAAAAGTATGATCCTTTACTACCCATGATGGCTACATGGTTTATGGAGACTTGAGTTAATATGAACTCGCATCCCCATATCGATGCTCAATACTACTCCCAAATTATACTTAGCTCATAAGTTTGTAAAAACAAAACTCTTTCTTTGAATTGAGATAATTACTCAAAACTTAGCTTAAAAGCTCTCTTGGAATCGATGTTCCCTTTCTTGCTCAAATGTGAAAACATTTATAAACCTTTTAGGAATACTTAGTCCCCTTATATCTTTTTTGAGAAATGAACTCAACTCTTTACTCTTTGCTTAACTTGAAACTTGAGCATAAAAACGAAGTTAAAACGTTTGTTAAAGACTATTGAAAACTTTAAGAAACGTTGCTTCAACTTGCTTCTTAACCTCTAGACTTAACTCTTAACTTCTTTGACTTTGATCTTAACTTTCCTTGAATTGAAGTATGGATTCAAGGTCCATGATCTCATGTTTATGGGTGATTTCATGATGTATGAATGTACCTTAGAGTGTTGGAATCAACTAGAAAACATAGGTATATCGCTTAGGAACAAGTACGAAAAGGTAAGGAACAAATGGGGAGAACTGGCGTCCCTGGCACTCTGAGAGGCGCGGGGCGCCAGCCCTCAAACTTCAGAGAAGCCTGATTGGCGCTCTGGCTGGCGCGACACTCCAGAGGCCAAACTTCAGAGAAGTTTTTGTGGCGCTCTAGTAGGCGCGACGCCCTGCCTTTTTTGCCCAGCGACTTCCGATTTTTCTCTTCCGTTTTTCATCTTTAAACTCCCCTAACTTCCATAATTATTTCCCCGAACACTTAGGATCAATGGTACCCTCAATATACAACCAATCTAACTCGAAAAACAACCCGGAAACATGAATTCAATTGACCCCCAAGCATCAACAACTCAACCAACAAGAATTCTACAATTTGTTCTTCAAGAACCTCACTTCTTCAACATGTACACAAATCAAAATCAATGGATTGAAACAAGTTGGTGTGTGGGTGAACTAACCCAACACGAAAAGATCTCACATACCTTAATAGGGATCACCCCCGACGAATTCCACTCGCAAGCTTGGATGATCTTGACGAATTCTTGCCTTTCTCTCCCGTTCTTTCTTCCTTTCTCTCTTCTCCAAGCCCTAAGCGTTCTTTAATTTTCCAAAACTGATTTAGGTTCTGTTTCTACCCCAATAAAACCCCAAAATCAAATTAGGAAATTAATTAGAGAAAAGACTATTTTGCCCTTCCCTAAATCAGGATTGGAACTTTTCTTAATCCAACAGCCCAAATTCCGAAAGGCATATCTCACTCATACGATGTCGAAATCGTGCAATATCGGCTGCATTGGAAAGATATTTCCAAGATCTTTCCAACCATATCAAGATCTGCTCCTAAATTCTCCTGAGCTAGGATTTATGGCCATTTGAAAATGGTCAAAACTCACTTTCTTAACTTAGACAAAATTTCCAGATTTCCTTTTCTTTCCAAAAATCAATATTTTCATATTTTAAACTCTTTATAGTCGTTTCTAGGTGCTAGATGTTACAAGTTCATCCTCATGCCCTACATCTACTTTCAAATCAGTAAAAGAGTAATCTAGGATACTTTCCCTAGATTTGAATATTCTTGAGATAAGTTAATTTTGAGTTTTAAACTGAGTTTTGAGGAAGTAATTATGAGAATGAGAAGAGTCGTATACATGAGTTCCATATTTTTATGTAGACCCTCGAGTCGAGTCGTTCATGCCCATAAATTCCGCATGAACTTCATACATTGAGCATCTTTGGGAGGAGTACTAGCTTCGAGTTCTAAGTCTTTGAGCATTGACTTCCTAATCCTTTTGAGATTATATTCCTACTTTTGGGACTACTACAAGTTACCCATTAATCCCTTGAGTTGAGTTGTTCATGCCCATAATTTTGCATGAACCCTATGAGTCGAGCAGTCTAGAGATGAGTACTATCATTGAGTCTTGAGTTTTGAGTAATGAGGTTCTTTATTGCTATTAAGATTCCTGAGTTAAGTCGTTCATGTTCATAATTTTTCATGAACCCTATGATTTGAGTTATAAATTTTAAAAAGCTTTTTAAAGTCAACACTTGAGTTCTTAAACTGAGTTTTGAGAAAGTAAAGATGAGTTTTGAGAAAAGAGTTTTCTAAAACATGATTAGTATGACAATCGAGTATGCCATCAATGTATGAGTAGTGTGGAATCTAGATATACCATCAATGTTTATGCAGTATGACTTTCCGAGTCATCAATGATCATATTATGACATGATTTTGAAATGTTTTGAGAAAGAGCAAAGTTGAGTTCATTTTCTTTAAAATGATATATGGGAACTAAGTATTTCCAAGAGTAAATATTTTCACATTTGAGATGAGAGGAAACTGAGATTTCCAAAAGAGTTTTGAGTAGTTTGAGTGCCATCTCTTTTAAAAGAAAGATTTTTGAGTAATAATCTCAAACCATAGAAAAAGTTATGTTTTTAAATATATGAGCTAGTATATTTTTGGAGTAGTATTGAGTACCGATATGGGGGGAGAGTTCAGATAACTCATAGCCCCTATAAACCATGTAGCCAACGTGGGTAGAGAGGGTCATACTTTTTAGATGATTCCATCATGCTTTTGAGCATAGACTAGTGGATCCACTTAGTTAAGAGGTTCTATACCCCGACAAAGTATAGGACAATTCTGGCAGCATGGGCGAGACGTTGAATCATCACATAACTCATAGTGATGGTTGTCAGTTAGTGAAACTCCCACAGACATATTTGTATTTTTATATACACAAAGTTTACTTGTATTTTCATATACAAGCAGAGTTTATATTGTATCCTTGCATAAAACTGAGTATATTGTATTCTTATATACATTGAGTTGCTTTCTACTGTTTTAAAAGCTTTCCATATATATTGCATCTTTTATTGTTGCTTTATCCTTAAGTATCATGAGTTAAGTACCTTTGAGTTGAGTATCATATCTTTGAGTTGAGTATCTTATTCTTAAGTTGAGTGAGTTCAGAAGAGGTAAGTATGTTTCCTCTTTATCAAGTTCAAACCTATGTTTATGCTCTAGAATTCCCCTTACATGCTCATACATTCCACGTACTGAGCCATTTGGCGTGCATCATTTCATGATGCAAAAGTAAGTATTCATAGTCATCAACAGGAGTTTCGTTGATACCGCAGGGAGTTCGAGTTAGCTATGGTGGGCCTCCTTGCTTTCGGAGGGTTCCACTTGTACTTTCAATTATATTAGTTGTTAGGATATCGTGGGTCCGTTAGAAGCTTCATAGATAGACAATAGAGTTTCAGAAGTCTGTTCATTTATTTTGTAAAATGTTTTAAAGACTTGAGTTGCCTATTTTTGGCTAGTTGAATACTATTTATATTCAGAGTAAATCATTTGAGTTAAAGCTTTATATTTGAATTTCATGAATTTTATTCAGTTTTAAGCTTTGTATGCTTGAGTTAGTCTTCCATTTGTAGTCAGCCAGGATGAGGATTCGCTTGGGGACCAGCAATGGTTCTCAAGTGTCGGCCACGTCCAGGGTGTAGGCTCGGATCGTGACAAACTTGGTATCAGAGGACAGGAGTTCCTAACAGGAGTCCTAGGGTGTCTATGAAGCAGTGTCAGTAGGGTCTTGTTTATGGTTTTGAGGGCCCCACTTCTATAAACAAGGGACTACAGACATTTTAGAAAAGTATCCCTTCTTTCATACTCTTAATCGTGCAATAAACTATGTCATAAAGATTTATTCATACTCGTGTGTTTCTCAAATTCATTCGAATACTCATCATAATAGAGGTGGTTGAAAAACAAAGTCAGTTCTTTATCGATTAGTTGCTCTTAGTAGAGTCTTGAGGAAGTCATGAGACTTCAGAGGGGCTTGAGAGAAGCCCAAGAGTGAGTTAATGTTGAGTTTAAAAGGAATGCACTCATATTCATATGAATTGTGCGTTTGAGCTAAAAGCGAGTTGCATTATTTTCTCTAAGCCTTATTTCAGCTAAGATCCTTACGAGGAAGTATGTTTAGAGCTTGGGTAGTATTTTCACCCTAAAAGATAGTATGAATGACAAGATCATGAGCAGTAGCAGAGAAACAGCCCAGAGTTAGAGAAAATTATGCATAGGTTTATTAATCTAAGAAAGGGAAATGGTGTTTTGACAAGCTATGTTACTATAGTCATGCACCTAGTAAGTTATTAATGAGGAGTTTTCCCTTATGGGTAGACTAAGAAGTGATGAGTTGTCAAGATTCCATCATAGAAGGTAGAGTGTGTTATAGCTAGAGAGGAGTTTGTGGTGAAGTGCCATTGTGTAGGTAATGACCAAGTGTAACTATTGAATAGAAGAGCAAAAGTATTCATAAAGTGATAGATCTAAGCTAGGCTTTTGATATGTTTGAGAGGGTCATAATGTTCAGAAGGTTATATAATTGATCAAGTAATGATGTATAGTATAGTATGCGAGAAATCGTATTGATATTTGGGTTTAGTAATGAACATTAAGCTTGAATTTAAGATAAGTGTCATGAACGAAGAAATGACAACATGAGGGTGATGATGTCAATCTTTGGATTTAATATGGTAGAATTGACATAGAGTAGGTGAGGAATTGAGATGTTAGCTGCAATAAATATGAGTGGTACAAGTGAGAGATCCTAACATTTAGCTAAAGGCAATAAAGTGTGGCTAAGTCACAAGAGTAAAAAAAGCATTAAAAGGATGTACACCAATTAGAGATGATGGAATAGGTCCTAGGTTTCAAGTGTCAGCTTTAGACCTAAGGGGGAGATGACAAGATGAAAAATCAAGTCAAAGATAGTAATTAGTTCCAAAGAGTATGAGAGATATCCTTTCAGAGGTTCTCTTAGTGATAGAGTGATGTTAGAAAAAGGAGGTTGATGTTCTTATCGTGATAGTAATGGTGTGATAATTCCATCTAAGGGTATAAATGAGAAGGATGAGGTTTTTCTATGAGAAATAGTTAAATGAGAGCCCTTAAATGGTTCCGAGGGAGTTGGTTAGTAGGAGTCTATGAAGTTGTTAGAAGTGCTAAGCTTGAATGTGGTGGTAAGGAGTAATAGTCTTGGGATGAGATTCCCTATACAGAGGTATAGAACCCGAACCTAAGGATTTGGGTTAAGCTTAAATATAGTGAAAAAGTACCATTAGAATCAGACCTTAGTAAGAGTAACCCCATTTCATACCCAGTCCAGTCATCATTCGAGGAGGAATGATACCAAGGGGGAGATATTGTAACACCTCACTTTTTTGAAAGAACTAGAAAGACATAGAATTGGAAAGAAACCATTTTTGGAAATAAACAAAATAGAAGACTCCATTTAAGATTCTTTCAATATTTTCCAAGATTCTTATTCAAGGGTAAATTTTTCTCCAAGAATTTCATTATTTCCAACTCAAGTTCCTCCACACAATTATGAATCACTAATGAAAATCATAATTCTTGGCCAAAGAGATTTCAAGAAACTAATTCAAGAATCTCAAGAAAGGTTTTCTTGATCGTTTACCTTCAAGCTAGGGTTTCAAGGCTTCTAATCAAGTTCTTCTTCAAGATCCTTTCAAGATTCTTCAAGAACCTTGTTCTTCCAGGTATGTAAGGCTATCATAGTGTACTAGTTCGTCCTCACACCCTACATCTACTTTCAATTCAGTAAAAGAAAAACATAGGATTCTACCCCTAGATTTGAGTACTCTCGAGATAAGTTGATTTTGAGTTTTAGACTGAGTTTTGAGGAATTAAGTATGAGAATGAGAAGAGTCATATACATGAGTTCCATATTGTTATGTAGACCCTTGAGTCGAGTCGTTCATGCCCATAAATTCCGTATGAACTTCATACATTGAGTATATTTGAGAGGAGTACTAGCTTCGAGTTCTAAGTCTTTGAGCATTGAGTTCCTAATTCTTTTGAGATTATAATCCTAGTTATGGGACTACTACATGTTACCTATTAAGCCTTTGAGTTGAGTTGTTCATGCCCATAATTCTGCATGAACCCTATGAGTCGAGTAGTCTAGAGATGAGTAGTATCATTGAGTCTTGAGTTCTGAGTAATGAGGTTTTTTATTGCTATTAAGATTCTTGAGTTGAGTCGTTCATGTTCATAATTCTTCATGAACACTATGATTTGAGTTATAAATTTTAAAAAGCTTTTTAAAGCCAACACTTGAGTTCTTAAACTGAGTTTTGAGAAAGTAAAGATGAGTTTTGAGAAAAGAGCTTTCTAAAACATAATTAGTATGAGAATCAAGTATGCCATCAATGTATGAGACGTATGGTATCTAGATATACCATCAATGTTTATGCAGTATGACTTCTCGAGTCATCAATGATCATATTATGATATGATTTTGAAATGTTTTGAGAAAGAGCAAAGTTGAGTTCATTTTCTTTAAAATGATATATGGGAACTAAGTATTCCCAAAAGTAAATGTGTTCACATTTAAATGAGAGGAAACTGAGATTTCCAAAAGAGTTTTGAGCAGTTTGAGTACCATCTCTTTTAAGAGAAAGATTTTTGAGTAATAGTCTCAAACCACATAAAAAGTTATGTTTTTAAACATATGAGCTAGTATATTTTGGGAGTAGTATTGAGCACTGATATGGGGGAGAGTTCAGATAACTCACAGCACCCATAAACTATGTAGCCAACGTGGGTAGAAATGGTCATACTTTTTAGATGATTCCTTAATGATTTTTAGCATAGACTAGTGGATCCACTTAGTTGAGAGGTTCTATTCCCCAGCAAAGTGTAGGACAGTTTTGGCAGCGTGGGTGTGACGTGGTATCATCACATAGCTAATAGTGATGGTTGTCGGTTAGAGAAACTCCCACAGAGATATTTGTATTTTATATACACAGAGTTTACTTGTATATTCATATGCAAACAGAGTTTATATTGTAACTGTAACATATCACAATTTGAAATAACTAGGAAGACGCTAATAATTGGAAATAGTCATTTTTGGAAAGAATGAAAATCTGGAAATTTGTCTAAGTTAGGAAAAGTTGAGTTTTGGTCAACTACAAATGGCCATAACTGCTAGCTCAGGATGAGTTAGGTGTCCTTCCAGATATGGTTGGAAAGTCCTTGTAATGATCTTTCCAACACTGCCGAGTTTGCGTGATTCTGAGTTCGTATAAGTAAGTTATTCCTTTTGGAAGTTGGGCTGTTGGATTAAGGAAAGTCTAATCCGGATTTTGGAAGGGTAATTTAGTCTTTCCTTACCTAATTATTCTAATTCATTTTTAGGAGATTAATTGGGGTAAAACCAGATTTTGGTCAGTTTGGAAAAGTTAGAGTTTACGCTAGGGCTTAGAGAAAAGAGAAAAGAGGAGAAAGGAGAAAAGGAAGCAAGATTTGTAAAGATCGTCGAGTTTAGCGTGTGGAATTTGTCGGGGGTGATCCCTACAAGGTATGTGAGATCACATAGCATTGGGTTAGTTCACCCACGCGCCAATCATGATTCAATTCAGCTAAATATGTGTGATTTGAAAGTAAATCCTTTGAGTTCTTGATGAAATTCATTTGAATTCTTGTGGGTTGTTTTGTTGAAGTTTCTTGCGATTTGATTCATGTTTCCGGGTGTAATTTCGGTTTGAATCTATCATATATTGAGGGTATAAACGATCCTAAGTGTTTGGGGAAAGAACCATTGAAGTTTAGAGGGTTTAGAGTTGAAAAACGGAGAAGAAAAGTCGTTAAACAACTGGGGAAGGGAGTGGGGAGTCGCACCAGCCAGCGCACCCCAAAGCAGCCTCTGAATGTGGGGCTCTGGGGTGACGCGCCAGCCAGAGCTCCCCAACTTGTTCTCTGAATGTTGAGGGCTGGCACCCTGCACCTCTCAGAGCGCCAGGGACGCTAGTTCTTCCCATTCTTCCCCCATCTTTTTGTACTTGTTCCTTAGCAATGTACCTATGTTTTCTAGTTCATTCCAACACTCTAAGGTACATCTAAACATCATGAAATCATCCATAAACATGATATCATGAACCTTGAATCCAAAATCCAATTCGAGGAAAGTTAGGATCAAAGTCAAGAGAAGTTAAGAGTCAAGTCTAGAAGTTAAGAAGCAAGTCAAAGCAAAGTTTATAATGTTTTCAAGAGTTTTTCACAAACGTTTTAACTTTGTTTTAAGACTTAAAGTTCAAGTTAAGCAAAGAGTAAAGTTTGAAGTGCATTTTCTTCAAAAGAGTATATCGGGATTATGTATTTCCAAAGAGTAATTGTTTTCACATTTAAACAAAAAAGGAAACTGAGATTTCCAAGATTGCCTTGAGCTAAGTTTTTAAGCACTAATCTCAAATCACAGAAGAAGTATGTTTTTAAACATAAAGATCTAGTATCATGTTTTGGGAGTAATATTGAGCACCGAATTGGGGGAGAGTATGAGTTTAGATAACTCACGTCTTCATAAAACCATGAAGCCACCATAGGTAGAAAGGGGTCATACTTTTTAGATGAACCCTTTGCACAATAGACTAGTGGATCCACTTAGTAGTTCAAGTCCTATACCTCTGGCCGGGTATAGGATGCGCTGGCAGCATGAGGTAGATCGTTGTATCATCACTATAGCTCTTATGGGATGGTTGTCGGTTAGAGAAACTCCCACAGAAGTTATTGTATTTTTGTGTAAATCAGTTTATTGTATTTTTACATACATTTCATCCTTCTGTATACACAGTTGACATAATGTTTTTAAACAGTTTTTCTTTATATTGCACTTGTTTTAAACTGCTTTATATTGAAATGAGTTCAGTTAAGTATTCATGAGTTGAGAAGAGCCAGGTAAGTGTTTCTTTCATATTACCCTTTCAAGCCTATGTTGTTTTAGCATTCCAACTCGCATACTCGTACATTCAATGTACTGATGCCAGTTGGCCTACATCGTCTTATGATACAGACACATGTAACTTGGATCGGCATTCCAGCGCACCGTTGATCCAGTGAGCAGTTTAGAGTCAATCGGTGAGCCTCCTTGCATTCTGGAGGATCTATTTTCATTGCTTTCTAGTTAGTTCATTAGGATGTTATGGGGTTGTCCCAACATCCATCTCAGTTGTTTTGGAGGATTCATAGACAGTCAGATGTTAGTCTTTTGAGTATTTTCATTATCATTTCTTATTGTTAAGACTTGGGTTGCCACTTTTGGCCAAGTTGAATGTTTAACCTTTAAACATTCTCAGTTATTTTATTCTTCAGTTCAGTTAAGTGTTATTGATCATTATAAGTATGAATATTGTCTTCCGCTGAGTTAAGTAAGTCAGGCCAAGGGTTCGCTTTGGGCCAGCAATGGTCTTCGAGTGCCAGTCACATCTGGGGTGTAGGCTCAGGGGTGACAATATCCTTGCATACAAACTGAGTATATTGTATTCTTAAATACATTGAGTTGCTTTCTATTGTTTTAAAAGCTTTCTACATATATTGCATCTTTTACTGTTGTTCTATTCTTGAGTATCATGAGTTGAGTATCTTGAGTTGAGTACCTTTGAGTTGAGTTGAGTATCTTTGCGTTGAGTATCTTATTCTTGAGTTGAGTTGAGTTGAGTGAGTTCAGAAGAAGTAAGTACGTTTCCTTTTTATCAAGTTCAGGCCTATGTTTATACTTTAGAATTCCCCTTACGTGCTCGTACATTCCAAGTACTGAGCCATTTGGCCTGCATAGTTTCATGATGCAGATACATGTATTCATGGTCATCAAGGGGACCTTGTTGATAACACATGGAGTTTGAGTTAGCTATGGTGAGCCTCCTTGCTTTCGAAAGGTTTTACTTGTACTTCCAGTTATATCAGTTGTTAGGATGTCGTGGGTCTTGTCCCGACTTTCATCTTTGTCAGTTAGAGGCTTCATAGATAGAAATTAGAGTTTCAAAAGTCTGTTCATTTATTTTGTTAAATGTTTTAAAAACTTGAGTTGCCTATTTTTGGCTCGTTGAATATTATTTATATTCAAAGTAAATCATTTGAGTTAAAGCTTTGAATTTGAGTTTCATTAATTTTATCCAGTTTTAAGCTTTGTATGGTTGAGTTAGTCTTCCGCTTATAGTCAGCCAAGATGAGGGTTCGCTTGGGGATCAAAAATGGTTTTGGAGTGCCGGCCACGTCCAAGGTGTAGAATCGAGTCGTGACAGAAAGTCAATTCCAAATGTCTTCTTTAATAATGATGAAACCTTCTGAAATCTCAACATATATTTGATTATGTTAAATATTTTTTAAATTGTTAATATATAAAATTTGAATTTTCAAAAATAAGGGGATATAATAATTTTAGAATAAAATGGCCATATATGGATAGTTTTTATTACTACATTTTAATACAGCTAGCGAATTGGATTGAAATTCTTAAAATAAGTGTGATCAAGTAACTTTGGACAAAATAAGTATATATATGAATATTTTTCTATTTACTAATCTTTGACTTTAAATTTAGTAACAAAGGAAAGAAAAAGAAAAATAATCAAATTTCTTTTTACTTTTTTTCCTATTTTAGCCGGTCTTTGATGTCCACCAAACTAACGGCTAAGATCATCTTTCCTTGAATCATGTAGCATATCTAGACAAGCCTACAATATTATTTTCTATAGACCACATTGTATAGGATCACTCATCCCACTAGTATAAAACTTGTTGAGCTTTCTCTTTCTCTCATTCATCAAATTTTAGTTTTTCTTATATTGGTCGAATCTAGAAAGTAACTCAATTTTTTTATGCTTTCTTGGCCTTCTCTCCATAACTAGTTTTCATGTCGTGAGTAAGATACCTTTTTTCTTTGTTTTTTTTTTCTAATTTGACTAAGTCTAAACTGAATTTCTTGTATAATTTGTTTTCTAATTATTTCTTCTTCTTTTTTGGCTTTGCTTTTCAAGTGAGAGATTTTAGCATTAGAGAGTTTAGCAAACGAAGGACTGCATTTGAAATACTT
This sequence comes from Solanum stenotomum, assembly GCF_019186545.1. NCBI lineage: Eukaryota > Viridiplantae > Streptophyta > Magnoliopsida > Solanales > Solanaceae > Solanum > Solanum stenotomum. The sequence goes on from NC_064283.1 coordinate 63,862,692, forward strand.
CAAAATGGTAAGATTTTTCGATTTGAATTATATCAATATTTGTGAGAAAAAAAATTAAATATTGTAAGACTATTCCTTTTATGTCTCTCGTGTTCTAGATCTATGGTAAAATTGATAGTCAATATCTCTAGTGTTCTAGATCTACGGTAAAATTGACAATCAATCTTTCTTGCTCTGATTGTTTCTTTTTTCAATCTCTAACACGTGCTTTTATTTTTTTAAAATTATTTTCTTTTTTCTTAGTGGTATAAGATTAATGTTTTTCATTTTGAGGAATTGTTGTGATTCATGCCATATATAATTAATTGAGAGTCAATTGTTCGAACCAAAACTTGTTATACTGATACTTTATTGATCTCGTCTTATTTATTTCACCTAATTAGTAAGGGTGACTCAAACACATTATTGGTGAAAGTTAAAATCGAATGAAGGCCTAAATTTTTCTTAAAATAATCTATTGTTCTAGTTTTATAATATGCAAAATTGTTATTACTTTCTTATATTAGACTATTTCTAATACTTCTTTTTCAATTAATTTTATAGTCAATTCATTTAATTTTCTTGAGATATAATACTGCATATATGTCATTCTAGTTTTAGTAATTCTTTCCTCTTATATGAAAATTTTATTTTTTCCACGAAGTACTCAATTTTTCATTTTAAAATATTTCTATAACCAATTATTGCTTATAAAAAAATGAGGTCCCTCGATTTTTGGAGCCTAAGGTTTTTCGAACAATCCCTGTCAATTAGAGCATTCTCTTTACCCTTTGTAGGTGGTTCAATATTAAACAAGGATAACTTTGTCATTTGTATCTAGTCATTTGGGTTAAAAGGGCACCTTAAACTTTTTCTTCTAAAATTTCATACCAATTGTCTCACACTTGACAAACAAGACGAAAAACATTCAAGAAATTCCCTTGTACTACAAAATTGCTCAAATTTGTCTTCATTATACTTTGGTCTATTCATACTCCAGCCATTAGAAAAAAAAAATTAACATTTCTCTAGTTGAAATTAATTATTCTTCGATGTGTCAGCCAATATGAACAGNCCCCCCCCCCCCCCCCTTTTATTCAAATTTTCCTTGTCCTCTTCATCAATAGGAATTCAACAACTCTTCTAAAATAGTTGGGCTCTTCATCAGTTCTTGCTTTCTATTTCTTTCTAAATGACTAAAGAAAGTGAAATTCAGTTTTGCAAGAGGGTGCTATTTTTTCATAGAAAATACCTTTGATAATTCCTTCACATATTCTTAATTGATAGAGAATTTTTTTTACCGCACGGACATCTCCATGTATACCAATTTCACGTGATAATTTCCTTGCATGATAATGTTGTTTTTGCATAGAAAATACCTTCGATAAATCCTTCACTTATTCTTAATTGATAGAGAAAGTTTTTTTACCGCAAGGATATCTCCATGCATACCAATTTCACGTGATAATTCCCTTTCATTAGACATTAAGAAGAAATGAAAAGGAAATTATTGATGATGAACCTAACTTGGAAGAGTTGTTCAAACCCCTAATTGACGATGATGATCAAGAAAAATTAATAAATGGGGAAAGAAGAACAACATTGTATCCCCAGAATCCAAAAATTCTCCCCTTTCTATAAAATTAAATAAAACAATAATTTTTTTTTGTGAAAAATGAGCTCTTTGAAGCCGAAATTCTTGGAGATTTACAAATACTGAAAACTGAGCTTCATAATTATCTAGTTTTGAGTTTACTAATGATGGTCGTGAAGGATCGAACGGGTAAGTTATAGAACTTACCCTTGCACCCCATTTACAACCTTGATCATCAGAACTTGAAATATAAATCAATCAGAAGCTCAACTTTCAAGTTTTTGTGAACCTCCAAGAACTTGGACTTAAGATTGCTCATTTTTTTCATAGAGAAAATTGTTGTTTTTGTTAATTTTATAGAAAGAGGAGAATTTTTGGATTTTGGGGATGCAATACTTTTCTTCCTTTTCATATATAGGAAACAACAACGGTAGATATTTAGTTGAAAAGTTATCAATATCACTTGTAATTTATGAGAAGCAACCCCTTTAATATTGATAAAACCTTCTGAAATATCAAAATATATTTGATGATGTTAAATTATCAATAAATAAAATTTGAATTCTCATAAATAAGGGGGATATAGTAACTTAGAATAAAATGACCATATATGGATAGTTTTATATTACTACATCTTCAAACTATTAGTGAATTGAATTTAAATTCTTAAAATAAGTGTGATCAAGTAACTTTGGACAAAATAAGTATATATATGAATATCTATCTATTTACTAGTCTTTGACTTTAAATTTCTTTTTACTTTTTTGTCTATTTTAGCCGGTCGTTGATGTCCACCAAACTAACGGTTAAGATCATCTTTTCTTGAATCATGTGACATATCTAGACAAGCGTACAATATTATTTTCTATAAACCACATTGTATAGGATCGCTCATCCCACTAGTATAAAACTTGTTGAGCTTTCTCTCTCTCATTCATCAAATTTTAGTTTTTCTTTTATTGGTTGAATCTAGAATTAACTCAATTTTAATATGCTTTTTTGGCTTTGTCTCCATAACTAGTTTTCATGTTGTGAGTAAGATACCTTTTTTCTTTGTTTTTTTTTGCGGATTTGATTAAGTCTAAACTAAATTTCTTGTATAATTTGTTTTCTAATTATTTCTTCTTCTTTTTGGCTTTGCTTTTCCAGTGAGAGATTTTAGCATTAGTGATTTTAGCAAACGGGGACTACATTTGAAATACTTCAAAATGGTAAGATTTTTCTATTTGAGTTATATCAATATTTCTAAAAAACAAAAATTAAATATTGTAAGACTATTCTTTTTATGTCTCTCGTGTTCTAGATCTATGGTGAAATTGATAGTCAATATCTCTCATGTTCTAGATCTATGGTAAAATTGACAGTCAATCTTTCTTGCTTTGATTGTTTCTTTTTTCAATCTCTACCACGTGCTTTTATTTTTTTAAATTTATTTTCTTTTTTCTTAGTGGTATAAGATTAATGTTTTTCATTTTGAGGAATTGTTGTGATTCATGCCATATATAATTAATTGAGAGTCAATTGTTCGAATCAAAAGTTGTTATACTGATACTTTATTGATCTCGTCTTATTTATTCACTCAATTGGTAAGGGTGACTTAAACATATTATTAGCGAAAGTCAAAATCGAATGAAGGCCTAATTTTTTCTTAAAATAGTCTATTCTTGTAGTTTTATAATATGCAAAATTGTTATTACTTTCTTATATTAGACTATTTCTAATACTTTTTTTTCATTTAATTTTATAGTCAACTCTTTTAATTTTATTGAGATATATTACTGCATATATGTCATACTAGTTTTAGTAATTCTTTCCTCTTATATGAAAATTTTATTTTATTTCTACGAAAAGTACTCAATTTTTTATTTTAAAATATTTCTATAACCTGTTATTTCTAATAAAAAATGGGGTCCCTCAATTTTTGGAGCCTAAGGTCTTTCGAACAAACCCCGTCAATTAGAGAATTCTCTTTACCCTTTGTAGGTGGTTCAATATTAAACAGGATAACTTTGTCCTTTGTATCTAGTCATTTGGGTTAAAAGGGCACCTTAAACTTTTTCTTCTAAAATGTCATATCAATTGTTTCACACTTGACAAACAAGACATATTGTGATGAGTTTAACGAAAAACTTTCAAGAAATTTCCTTGTACTACAAAATTGCTCAAATTTGTCTTCATTATACTTTGGTCTATTCATACTCCCGCCATTAAAAAAATTAACATTTCTCTAATTGAAATTAATTATTCTTCGGTGTGTCAGCCAATATGAACAGTTATCTCTCCCCCCTCCCCCCTTTTATTCAAATTTTACTTGTCCTCTTCATCAATAGGAATCCAACAAGTCTTCCAAGACAGTTGGGCTCTTCATCAGTTTTCGTTTTCTATCTCTTTCTTATTAATGACTAAAGAAAGTGAATTATCACATGAAATTCAGTTTTGCAAGATGATAGTATTTTTGCATAGAAAATACCTTTGATAATTCCATCACATATTCTTAATTGATAGAGAATATTTTTTCTTACCTCAAGGACATCTCCATGTATACCAATTTCACGTGATAATTCCCTTTCATTAGACATTAAGAAGAAATGAAAAGGAAATTATGATGATGAACCTAACTTGGATGAGTTGGTCAAAATCCTAATTGACGATGATGATAAAGAAGAAGAACATTGTATCCCCGAAATCCAAAAAAATTCCCCTTTCTATAATATCAACAAAAACAATAATTTTTTTTCCTGTGAAAAATGAGCTCTTTGAAGTTGAAGTTCTACAAATACTGAAAACTAAGCTTCCTAATGATCTAGATTTCGAGTTTACTGATGATGATTGTGAAGGATCAAATGGGTAAGTTATAGAACTTACCCTTTAACCCCATTCACAACCATGATCATCAGAACTTGAAATCCAGATCCTCCAAAAGCTCAGATTTCAAATTTTGTGAACCTCCAAGAACTCTGACTTAAGATTGCTCATTTTTCTATAGAGAAAATTGTTGTTTTTGTTAATTTCATAGAAAGAGGAGAATTTTTGAATTTTGGGGATGCAATACTTTTCTTCCTTTTCATATATAGGAAACAAACAACGGTACATAATGATGAAACCTTCTAAATCTCAACATATATTTGATTATGTTAAATATTTTTTAAATTGTCAATAAATAAAATTTGAATTCTCATAAATAAGGGGATATAGTAATTTAGAATAAAATGACCATGTATGGATATTTTTTTATTACTACATCTTAAAAATTGTTTCTGAATTGAATTTAAATTCTCAAAATAAGTGTGATCAAGTAACTTCGGACAAAATAAGTATATATATATATGAATATATTTCTATTTACTAATCATTGACTTTAAATTTAGTAGCAAAGGAATGAAAAGAAGAATAATCAAATTTCTTTTTACCCTTTTTCCTACTTTAGCCGACCTTTAGTATCCACTAAACTAACGGCTAAGATCATTTTTCCTTGGGTCATGTGGTATATCTAGACAAGCGTACAATGTTATTTTCTATAGACCACATTATATAGGATCATTCATCCCACTAGTATAAAACCTGTTGAGCTTTCTCTTTCTCTCACTCATCAAATTTTAGATTTCCTTATATTGGTTGACTCTAGAAAGTAACTCCATTTCTTGATGCTCTGTTTGGCTTCCTCTCTCATAAGTAGTTTTCATGTTGTGCTTAACATACCTTATTTCTTGGTTTTTTTTCTCATTTGATTAAGTCTAAACTGAATATCTTGTCTAGTTTGTTTTCTAATTATTTCTTCACTTTTTTGGCTTTGCTTTTCAAGTGAGAGATTTTAGCATTAGAGATCTTAGCAAACGGAGGACTACATTTGAAATACTTCAAAAAAGATTTTTTTACTTGAATTATATCAATATTTGTAAAAAAAATTAAATATTGTAAGACTTTTTTTTTTAAGTCTCCTGTGTTCTAGATCTATGGTAAAATTGACAGTCAATCTTTCTTGCTTTGATTGTTTCTTTTTTCAATCTCTACCACGTGCTTTATTTTTTTTAGATTTTGTTTTCTTTTTTCTTAGTGGTATAATATTAATGTTGTTCATTTTGAGGAATTGTTGTGATTCATGTCATATATAATTAATTGATAGTCAATTTTTCAGACCAAAATATGCTATATTGATACTTTATTGATCTCGTCTTATTTATTCACCCAAATAGTAAGGATGACTCAAACACATTATTAGAGAAAGTCAAAATCGAGTGATGACCTAATTTTTTCTTAAAACAATCTATTCTTCTAGCTTTATAAGATGCAAAATTGCAATTAACTTTTTTTATATTAGAATTTTTCTAATACTTCTTTTTCAATTAATTTTATAGTCAATTTAATTTTCTTACGATATATTACTACAGATATGTCATACTTGTTTTAGTAATTCTTTCCTCTTATATGAAAATTTTATTTTTTACACGAATGGTACTCAATTTTTCATTTTACAATATTTCTGCAACCTATTATTGCAAAAAAAAATGGAGTCCCTCAATTTTTGGAGCCTAAGGTCTTTAGAAAAACACCCGTCAATCAGAGCATTTCTCTTTACCCGATGAAGTGATTACATATGTACATGTAAAATTTAGCTTAGTTGAATTTAGTTAGTTCAATATTAAACAGGATAACTTTGTCCTTTGTATCTAGTCATTTGTGCTTAAAGGGCACCTTAAGCTATTCCTTCTAAAATTCCATACCAATTGTCTCAGACTAGACAAACAATGCATATTGGGATAAGTTTAACGAAAAATTATCAAGAAATTCTTTTGTACTGCAAAATTGCTAAAATTTGTCTTCATTATACTTTGGTCTATTTATACTCCCGCCATTAGAAAAAAAATCAACATTTCTCCAGTTGAAATTAATTATTCTTCGATGTGTCGATCAATATGAACAGTTATCTCCCCCCCCCCCCCCTTTATTCAAATTTTCCTTGTCCTCTTCATCAGTAGGAATCCAACAACTCTTCCAAGACAGTTGGGCTCTTTATCAGTTCTCGTTTTCTATCTCTTTCTTCTTAATGACTAAAGAAAGTGAATTATCACGTGAAATCCGGTTTGTAAGATGATGTTATTTTTCATAGAAAATACCTTTGATAATTCCTTCACTTATCCCCTTGTAGACAATAAAATTCGCGTCGAGAAAACAATAATCAAGAACGGAAAAATTATAGCAACAATCGTATTTATTATTTCAAAGTGCGAGTGTTACAATCTCTATTATTCCTCTGAATTCGCCTTTTCAAATATAATTCAAGGGCTCTTGAGCTTGATCTAGAACTTGAGATTTATCTTGATCTTAATCTTTATCTTGAACTTGAACTTGGACTTGATCTTGATCTTGATCGTTGAACTTGATCTTGACTTGAACTTTATCTTGATCTTGACTTTCTAATTGAATTCAAGGGCTTCGAGCTTGATCTTGAATCCGACGGTCTTGATCTTGATCGTTCTTGATCTTGATCGTTCTTGAGACTTGAATGTTCTTGAATCTTGAATCTTGAATCTTTGAATTCTTGAACTCTTGAACTTGTAGAGAAATCTGCAGCTTTTGATCCACGAGCTTTCTCTAGCTTCTTGTTTAAAATTCTTGGTCCTCTTTTATGAATTATGAGGACCCCTATTTATAGTTTTAAAATAGAGGAATTGTGTTTAGAAGAGGACTCCCCCCGGCCAATCAGATTTAAGTGACATGGCATATGGGCTTTATGGAGCGGGCTTTAATTAAATTCATATTTATTGAATTTAAATAATTAATTTAATGATATTAATCCATAATATTTATTTGGACTAATATATTAATGAATTTAATATAATTCGAATCATTTTAATAAATTTATATTTAAATAAATTTTAAATGATTACAAATGCCCCCTGCTTCAAGTCTTGTCAAAATATTTTATTTGAAGATTAGACTTGAAGTATTGACTTAATATTATAATAATTATCATAATATTATGAGAAAGTATTGACTCAATAATATTATTATTGTAATATCACAATTATCTCTACGTTTGGACAGAACCATCGTTAACTGTCACATGAGACATGTTAAGAGTGGGCTTTAATTTCTGTAAAAGTTTGGAGTTTATCCTTTAGTCTTAATGACCAAAGTCAACTAGGAATCAAATGGCTCACTAGTTTTTTTTTTTTAGTAACAAACAATTTCCAGTAGTGATACACGTTGAATCCTATTAGGAGTCCCTTAGTTACACGGCTTCTAATTTGACTCCAATTAGAACTTGAATGCTTTGTATAATTTATGTTGAAATCAAATCGAAATCAGAAACGGTTCATAGCACTATTTGTAGTAGGATAAAACCACCGCCTCAAAGTCTAATGCCATTCAAGTTCAAATTGTAGTTCAACTAGGAGTTGTAGTCCTACTCAATTTCAAATTCATGTCACTTTCCATTGTCCTAGCCAAAAAGGAATTGTAATTGGACTAGGAGAGAGATTTTATTCCCACCACATGACATCTATAAATAGACACGTTGTATTCATAATTTTGTCTTCAATTGCAGATTGTGAGCTATGAGCCTGTGACGAAAGGGGCATAATTCAAGGTAGTTTTCCTCCCTTTTCTGATTTTCGTCACCCTTACTACAGCTTGACACGTTTGTCGTAGAAAATTCATATCTCATTGTAGAAAAATCGAAATCAAGAACGGTTTGATTTTTCAGAAACTAGATTTCTCGATCTCTAACATATCCAAAATTCGTAATTTAATACCTTCAGAATATTTCTAGATGATTTTTTTTTAGTTAGCTTTAAATTCTGTCATGCTGAAAATTCCAGATTTGTGTGGCTTTACTAAAACTCTTGTGTCTTGATGTAGGAGCGACGAAATCACAAGCCGCTTGATTATTTAGAATCTAGACACAAAGGTCTACAATATATTCGAAATTTAAGGCTTAATACCTTCAGAATCTTTCTAGGTGATTTTTTGAAGTTAACTTTAAATTCTGTCATGCAGCTGATATTCTTAAGGCGAAAAGAGGATGGATACGCATCCCCGCCCTAATAAAGGTAATCTAAAGGTATTCTTTAAGGTGAAAAGAGGATGGATACTTATCCCCGCCCTAAGAAAGGTATTCTTTAAGGCGAAAAGAGGATGGATACTCATCCCCGCCCTAAGAAAGGTAATCTAAATGTATTCTTTAAAGGCGAAAAGAGGATGGATACGCATCCCCGCCCTAAGGAAAGGTAACTTTATGGTATCCTTAATGTGAAAAGAGGATGGATACGCATCCTCACCGTAAGGAAGGTAATTTAGAGGTCAAAAACTGAAAACTTCAACTTTCAAACTTCGAATAATTTGAAGACTTCAACTTGCAGACTTAAAGAATTTGAAGATATCAACTTGCAGACTTGAAGAATTTGAAGACATCAACTTGCAAACTTTGAAGAATTTGAAGACTTCAACTTGCATACTTGGAAGACTTGAAGACCTTCATCCTGTATACTTGGAGGATTTGAAGACTTCAACTTGCATACTTGGAAGACTTGAAGACTTTCAGCCTGTATATTTGGAGGATTTGAAGACTTCAACTTGCATACTTAGAAGACTTGAAGACCTTCAGCCTGTATACTTGGAGGATTTGAAGACTTCAACTTGCATACTTAGAAGACTTGAAGACTTCAATTTTAAAGAAACTTCAAGCATGTTGTTAACCGAACTCATATTTTTTTTAAGGTTTGCCCCCATCTATTGACCAATGAATACTTCGTACAAGTCTAAAGTTTGATGGGACAAAAGATAAAACAAAATACTTACCGCATTGATTGTCATGTGACAGATCAAGTGGGAACATGTGGTTTTTTGACACTCATTCAACTGAACTTAGGATATATTCTAAGCGCCTACGTACCTCAATGAAGAAGATCAAGTCACAACGTAGTTCTGGGTGATTGAGTGAATTTTTTTTGTTGTTGTGCCGTACATAGTTTATACTCTTGCGGGCCAGGAGTGACATGCAGTTTAGGCTCGTACCTTAAGGAGCATTATTTTACTTCAAGGGTAGTACCTCTTTAGGAATTTTGCATTAATAGGACCGATCCTTACGCCATCTGCATCAACAAGCTTGTAAGCACCATGTGAATATGCTTCTTGTACGACATATGGTCCATCCCACTTTGAGGTAAATTTGCCCCCAGACTTGTGCGAAGTAATGATGGTTCTTCTTACTGCGAGAACTTGGTCTCCAACTTGGAAGCACCTCAAGCGAACCTTCTTATTGAAAGCACGAGATAGACGAGCTTGATAACACTCAAGGTTTTGTTGGGCTTCTAGCCTCTTTTCATCAAGTGCTTCTAACTCAGCAAGACGAAGTCGAGCATTTTCTTCTTCAATAAGCCCTTCTTGAATAGCGAGTCTCAAGGAAGGTATTTGACGCTCAAGTGGCAAGACTGCTTCAACTCCAAAAGCAAGTGAATATGGTGTTGCTTGAGTTGGAGTGCGGTATGTCGTTCTATATGCCCACAAAGCTTCTTCCATTCTTTCATGCCAATCTCGTTTGGACTTGGATACAACTTTCTTGAGGAGGTTGCATAAAGTTTTATTAAATGCTTCAGCAAGACCATTGGCGGCAGCATGATACATAGAAGATTTACGCTGCTTGAAGTTAAAGAGATCACAAATTTTGTTCATTAACTTATTATCAAATGGCTTGCCATTGTCTGTTATAATGTAGCGAGGGATGCCAAAGCGATATATGATATTCACTCGGATAAAATTTGCAACATTCTCTTTCTTCACTTCTTTAAAAGCGACAGCTTCAGCCCATCTTGAGAAGTAATCTGTTGCAGCCAAGATGTACAAGTGTCCACCAGAAGATTTTGGTAGTGGTCCCACAACATCCAGTCCCCAAGCGTCAAATGGCCAAAATGCAATAGTTGGGTGCAATACTTCGGGCGGCTGATGTATAAAATTCGCATGAAATTGACAAGCATCGCACCTCCGAGCATAATCTAAGCAATCCTTCACCATGGTTGGCCAATAATACCCCATCCTCTTTATGTGAAAGTGGAGTTTTGGTCCAGATTGATGTGATCCACACACTCCCGAGTGTGCTTCTTGTAAAGCTTGAATTGTTTCTTCCTCTCCCAAACATCGTAATAGTACACCCTCAAATGATCTTCTATATAATGTGTCCTTGTAATAAAGGAAGCGAGGTGCACGACGACGAATGTCAGTCCTTCTCTTTGGATCTTCTGGAAGTATCCCATAACACATGTAGTCAATAATGGGTTGTCTCCACTCCTCCTTCGCGGCTTCAGAAACGGCGACGAAATGATTAAACTCATTTTCTATACATTCTACCTCATTTGGCGGTGGTATTATCCATTTTTGACAAATAGTCACTTGCGTCTGATCAGGAAGGGTTAGTGTTGAAGCTAGAGCAGCCAATGCATCAGCTTTCTTATTCTCCGTTCTACGCACATGTTGAACGGTTACATCTCCAAGCCATCCTATCAACTTTTGAGCATAATCATGATAAGGACGCAATTCAGGCTTCTTCACCTCATAACTTCCCAAGAGTTGGTTGATCACCAACTGAGAGTCACCAAAGACTTGTAAGTTTAATTGCTTCATGTCAACGGCCATCTCAAGTCCAAGTATCAACGCTTGGTATTCAATGACATTATTGGAGCAACATTGCTTCAAAGAAAATGAGAATGGTAGGATCTTTTCTTGTGAAGTAATGAACACTACACCAGCACCAGCTCCGCCACGATGTGCAGCACCATCAAAGTACATTTTCCAAGGAAGTAGAACTTCAAATAACATTGCATCTTCATCAGGAAGCTCATCAGTTAAATCCCAATCATTCGGTATCAGATGGTCTGCCAAGAAATCCGCCAATGCTTGTCCTTTCACAGCTTTTTGAGGGATGTACACGATCTCAAACTGTTGGAATTGGAGGTACCAACTTGCTAGTCGGTCACTAAGGACAGGTTTCGACATAACAAACTTGATGGGATTTGCTCTAGAAATAAGACGAACAACATGTGCTTGAAAATAATGCTTCATCTTTTGAATTGAGAAGACTAGCGCCAAGCATAATTTTTCAATCGATGAATAGTTCAGCTCATTTGGTGTCATCGTTCTACTCAAGTAGTAAAGAGAGTTTTCTTTGCCTTCACTATTCTCTTGAGCTAACAGGGCTCCTACGGACCTTTCTTGTGCCGCAATGTAGAGTATCAATGGCTTTCCAGGTATAGGGGCTGCCAAAACTGGAGGTTTTGCTAGATATGACTTTTGATACTTTTAAAGGCATCGCTACATGTTTCATCCCAATTAAAAGGAGCACCTTTCTTCATGAGATGACCGAATGGTTGGCATCGTCCTGCTAGGTTTGAGATGAACCTCCTCAAGTAGGCTAGCTTTCTTTGGAGACTTTTTAACTCATGAATGTTTTGAGGTGCAGGCATCTTCAATATTGCATCAACTTTGGCTTGATCAATTTCAATTCCTCGATGTCTCACAATGAAGCCAAGGAACTTTCCAGAAGTAACTCCAAAGGCACACTTCAATGGATTCATCCTTAGTTGATATCTTCGAAGCAGCTCAAACACCATTCTTAAGTCTTTCAAATGATCACTCCTCTTTATGGATTTTACCACCAGGTCATCCACATAACATTCAACATTTTTATGAAGCAAGTCATCAAATATATTTTGCATAGCCCTTTGATATGTAGCACCAGCATTCTTTAAACCAAATGGCATCACTTTGTAGCAATAAATACCCTTAGGTGTGCGAAATGCGGTGAGTTCTTCATCCTTTGGAGCCATGCGGATTTGATTATAGCCAGAAGAACCGTCCATGAACGACATTGCCTCATATCCAGTGGTGGCATCAATCATCAGCTCTGGAATGGGAAGAGGAAACTCATCTTTAGGGCATGCATTATTAAGATCTCTAAAGTCAACACATACTCGAATTTGACCATTCTTCTTCTTCACAGGAACAATACTTGAAATCCATGTAGGATATTTAACTTCACGAATAAAGCCTGCCTCAATGAGTTTATTAACTTCATTTTCTATCAATGGAACCAAGTCTGGCCTAAAGCGTCTTTGAGCTTGCTTAATGGGACGAGAACCATTTTTGACTGCCAACTGATGGACCGCTACTTTAGGATTCAATCCAAGCATTTCTTTATAACTCCAAGCGAAGACATCTCTATATTCTTTGAGTATATTCGTATAAGCGATTTCTTCATCAACTTCTAGAAAGGCACTCAAGTAAGTTGGCCTTGGGTCTTCATCAATGCCAATGTTAACTTCTTTCAAAGGGTCTATTGTGGTCTTTACTCTTTCTTCAAGTTCCGGTGGAGCATCTCCAGCATCTTCCTCTTCTAAAGGATCATTGTCATTGACAGATATATGACAACACCAGACAATATCTTCTAACTCTTCATCAATCTTTATTTGAGGCAGAGAATCGTACTCATTTTGGATTGTAACATGATTTTAGGAGCCTACACTTTCTTCATCTTCCTCGCGCTCCTTGGTGTAAACCACGGTGCGAACCTTTGCCTTAAGCTCCTCTTTAAATGAAACTACAAGTTCCACTCGTCGCCTCATTCTAGAAGGAATTAAACTTTTGAAATCCTTTCGAACCAAATGTGAAGCAGGCGTTGTAACTTTTAAATAACTTCTCAGATTCTTGTTTTTTTTTAATGGACCTAATCTCTTGAACACAGAAGTTCTTGCAGTCGATTCTCCAAGTCGATCAAAGACGGAAAGCTTTCTATTGGGAGTAGTAAAATCATCTTCAAAAGTTATATGATTATTACTTGCTCTTCTTATGGAGATGCGAATTAGCGGCGGTTGGCTATAGCCTAGGCCTTCACTTGCTTGCCTAGTTGTATCTTCTGATGGAAGTTTTCCTAACATTGATGGCTCATTAGGGTTGTACCCAGCCTTCACAAATAACTTGTAAGCATTGGGATCAAAACCTTCTCTTGTGCGAATTGTGGGGAGTGTCACATCTCGCACTTGATTTTGAGCGATTGACTTTCCTTACAGCTTCGGAGGCAAGTTTATTGCATCAATCCATCTTATAGGAAGAGTTAACCCTCTCAATGCATTTTCTTGAAGGTTAGATTATTGGTCTTCTTCTTTCTTTACTTTTGGAACATAGCGAAGTCCAGAAGTCAGCTTTTTCTTTGAAGACATGATCTTCCCTTCATTAAGATTGGGACAAGGTTCTTTAGGGTCAATTTTTACCTTTTCAACAGCTACATCGATTCTTTTGCTTATGACCTTATCGGACATGATTGGTTTAACATCATTAGACTTGGACCCTTTAACAACATAACTTTTCAAATAGAATTTCGCATCGGCAAAGTGTGTCTCAACTTCGGTGAAAGGGTTATCATCTGCAACTATCTTCCTTTCAATTCCGCCTTCAAGATATTTCAAACATTGATAGTAAGAAGATGAGACAATTCTATTCTCATGTACCCA
>NC_064283.1:63876935-63956860 GCF_019186545.1 Solanum stenotomum
CCACTAGTATAAAACCTGTTGAGCTTTCTCTTTCTCTCATTTATTAAATTTATTTTTTCTTATATTGGTTGAATCTAGAAAGTAACTCAATTTTTTTATGCTTTTTTGGCTTCTCTCCATAACTAGTTTTCATGTTGTGAGCACCTTAAACTTTTTCTTCTAAAATGTGATACCAATTGTTTCACACTTGACAAACAAGGCATATTGTGATAAGTTTAACGAAAAACTTTCAAGAAATTTCCTTGTACTACAAAATTGCTCAAATTTGTCTTCATTATACTTCGGTCTATTCATACTCCAGACATTAAAAAAATTAACATTTCTCTAGTTGAAATTAATTATTATTCAGTGTGTCAGCCAATNCCCCCCCCCCCCCCCCCCCCGTTTTTATTCAAATTTTCCTTGTCCTCTTCATCAATAGGAATCCAACAACTCTTCCAACAGAGTTGGGCTCTTTATCAATTTTCGTTTTCTATCTCTTTCTTATTAAATGACTAAAGAAAGTGAATTATCACGTGAAATTCAGTTTGCAAGATGATGTTAGTTTTGCATAGAAAATACCTTTGATAATTCCTTCACATATTCTTAATTGATAGAGATTTTTTTTTTTACCGCAAGGACATCTCCATGTATACCAATTTCACGTGATAATTCCCTTTCATTAGACATTAAGAAGAAATGAAAAGGAAATTATGATGATGAAACTAACTTGGATGAATTGGTTAAAATCCTAATTGACGATGATGATAAAGAAAAATTAATAAATGGGAAAAGAAAAACAACATTGTATCCCCGAAATCCAAAAAATTTCCCCTTTCTATAATATCAACAAAAACAATAATTTTTTTCCAGCGAAAAATGAGCTCTTTGAAGTTGAAGTTCTTGGAGATTACAAATACTGAAAACTGAGCTTCTTAATGATCTAAATTTCGAGTTTACTGATGATGATCGTGAAGGATCAAATGGGTAAGTTATAGAACTTACCCTTTAACCCCATTCACAACCGTGAACATCAGAACTTGAAATTTAGATCCTTCAAAAGCTCAGATTTCAGCTTTTTGTGAACCTCCAAGAACTCTGACTTAAGATTGCTCATTTTTCTATAGAGAAAATTGTTGTTTTTGTTAATTTCATAGAAAGAGGAGAATTTTTGAATTTTGGGGATGCAATACTTTTCTTCCTTTTCATATATAGGAAACAAACAACGGTACATAATGATGAAACCTTCTAAATCTAAACATATTTTTGATTATGTTAAATATTTTTTAAATTGTCAATAAATAAAATTTGAATTCTCATAAATAAGGGGATATAGTAATTTAGAATAAAATGAACATATATGGATATTTTTTTATTACTACATCTTAAAATTGTTTCTGAATTGAATTTAAATTCTCAAAATAAGTGTGATCAAGTAACTTTGGACAAAATAAGTGTATATATATATATATATATATATTTACTAATCATTGACTTTAAATTTAGTAACAAAGGAATGAAAAGAAGAATAATCAAATTTCCTTGGGTCATGTGGTATATCTAGACAAGCGTACAANTTTTAAATTGTCAATAAATAAAATTTGAATTCTCATAAATAAGGGGATATAGTAATTTAGAATAAAATGAACATATATGGATATTTTTTTATTACTACATCTTAAAATTGTTTCTGAATTGAATTTAAATTCTCAAAATAAGTGTGATCAAGTAACTTTGGACAAAATAAGTGTATATATATATATATATATATATTTACTAATCATTGACTTTAAATTTAGTAACAAAGGAATGAAAAGAAGAATAATCAAATTTCCTTGGGTCATGTGGTATATCTAGACAAGCGTACAATATTATTTTCTATAGACCACATTGTATAGGATCATTCATCCCACTAGTATAAAAACATGTTGAGCTTTCTCTTTCTCTCACTCATCAAATTTTAGTTTTCCTTATATTGATTGAATCTAGAAAGTAACTTCATTTCTTGATGCTCTGTTTGGCTTCCTCTCTCATAACTAGTTTTCATGTTGTGAGTAACATACCTTATTTCTTGGATTTTTTTCTCATTTGATTAAGTCTAAACTGAATTTCTTGTCTAGTTTGTTTTCTAATTATTTCTTCTCTTTTTTGGCTTTGCTTTCCAAGTGAGAGATTTTAGCATTAGTGATCTTAGCAAACGGAGGACTACATTTGAAATACTTCAAAATGGTAAGATTTTTTTACTTGAATTATATCAATATTTGTAAAAAAAAAATATTGTAAGTCTATTTGTTAAGTCTCTTGTGTTCTAGATCTATGGTAAAATTGACAGTCAATCTTTCTTGCTATTTTGTTTTCTTTTTTCTTAGTGGTATAGTATTAATGTTGTTCATTTTGAGGAATTGTTATGATTCATGTCATATATAATTAATTGATAGTCAATATTTCGGACCAAAATATGCTATATTGATACTTTATTGATCTCATCTTATTTATTCACCCAAATAGTAAGGATGACTCAAACACATTATTAGAGAAAGTCAAAATCGAGTGATGACCTAATTTTTTCTTAAAACAATCTATTCTTCTAGCTTTATAAGATGCAAAATTGCAATTAACTTTTTTTATATTAGAATTTTTCTAATACTTCTTTTTCAATTAATTTTATAGTCAATTTAATTTTCTTACGATATATTACTACAGATATGTCATACTTGTTTTAGTAATTCTTTCCTCTTATATGAAAATTTTATTTTTTACACGAATGGTACTCAATTTTTCATTTTACAATATTTCTGCAACCTATTATTGCAAAAAAAAATGGAGTCCCTCAATTTTTGGAGCCTAAGGTCTTTAGAAAAACACCCGTCAATCAGAGCATTTCTCTTTACCCGATGAAGTGATTACATATGTACATGTAAAATTTAGCTTAGTTGAATTTAGTTAGTTCAATATTAAACAGGATAACTTTGTCCTTTGTATCTAGTCATTTGTGCTTAAAGGGCACCTTAAGCTATTCCTTCTAAAATTCCATACCAATTGTCTCAGACTAGACAAACAATGCATATTGGGATAAGTTTAACGAAAAATTATCAAGAAATTCTTTTGTACTGCAAAATTGCTAAAATTTGTCTTCATTATACTTTGGTCTATTTATACTCCCGCCATTAGAAAAAAAATCAACATTTCTCCAGTTGAAATTAATTATTCTTCGATGTGTCGATCNCCCCCCCCCCCCCCCCCCCTTTTATTCAAATTTTCCTTGTCCTCTTCATCAGTAGGAATCCAACAACTCTTCAAAGACAGTTGGGCTCTTTATCAGTTCTCGTTTTCTATCTCTTTCTTCTTAATGACTAAAGAAAGTGAATTATCACGTGAAATCCAGTTTGCAAGATGATGTTGTTTTTCCTAGAAAATACCTTTAATAATTCCTTCACTTATTCTTAATTGACAGAGGAATATTTTTTACCGCAACGACATCTCCATGCATAACAATTTCATATGATAATTCCCTTTCATTAGACATTAAGATGAAATGAAAAGGAAATTATTAATGATAAACCTAACTTGGAAGAGTTGGTCAAAACCCTAATTGACGATGATGATAAACAAAAAATAATAAATGGGGAAAGAAGAAGAACATTGCATCCCAAAATCCAAAAATTCTCCCCTTTCTATAAAATAACAAAAACAACAAAAAAAATTCTGTGAAAAATGAGCTATCTAAATGACCTATCTGAAGCCAATAGAGATTACAAATATTGAAAATTGAGCTTCTTAATGATCTAGATTTCGAGTTTAGTGATGATGGCCGTGAATGGATCGAACAGGTAAGTTATAGAAATTACCCTTTCACCTCATTCACAACCATGATCATTAGAACTTGAAGTCGATCCTTCAGAAGCTCAAATTTCAGTACTTTGTAAACCTTCAAGAACTTGGACTTAAGATTGTTCATTTTTTTTATAGAGAAGATTGTTGTTTTTGTTAATTTCTAGAGAAAAAAGAGGAGAATTTTTGGATTATGGGATGCAATACTTTTCTTCATTTTCATATATAGGAAACAAACAACAGTAAGCTCAGTTGTAATTTATGAGAAGCAGCCCCCTTTTTTATTGCAAGTACATAATTTAGTATTGTTGGTGAATCAAATCAATAAGTGAATTATGTATCACTGCCATAGTACTTTATTATGGAGAAATAGGTTATTTTAAAGTTAGTCATCAATCAACTAATTGTGGAAATATAATAAAGAAGTACAATAACTTCTATGTAGAGCTTACCTACTTAACATCACTCACTTTGTTACTCCCTAGTCATAGTACATTTTGTGATTTGCTTAGGATGTTACATTATGTTGATGTTTTTACTATTTCTTTACTTAATGATAGGTAATGATTTCGTTATTGTTTGTGATGTTTGCTTTGCATTTGTATGTTATTTTTAATATTTCATGTATGAGCTACTCCAACCTTGGAGGTAGGGATAATGTCTATATACACTCTAACTCTCTCAAAACCCCTCCTTTCATTGCTCCAATTATTAAGCGAGAGAGAGTGGTGATAATGACTAACCAACTTTCCATTGTTTCACTAATTCTGCCTTGCTCAATCTTCAACATTCACACATATATGTTGTATCACCCACTGGAATAGATCTATGTGAAGTGAATCTGAATTAATAGGTGTAAAGAAAAAAATTGTGCATTTGATTCATACTTGGGGGTCGTTTGGTAGGAGGAGTATTAGAAGAAATAATCCACATAATATTTATGGTATTATTTAATACTATGTTTGGTAGGAATTTTAATGAAATAAACTTGAAACAAGTTCTCAAAACAATCTATTCAAGCACTTGAAAGCGACATATATTTCTAGTTGTGATTATTACTTTTCACCAAAAGTACTTTTTTGCTTAAAAATTCCGTTGGTGCTTAGATTCTAGGAAGGGAAAAAATATGCAAAATGCACATACAAATGTTAGTGAGGGACATCATTAGCCTGAATTTAAACAGTGGGTTGGACAGATTATATTTTCACGAGTTAATTTTATCATATCTAATGTAACCGANAGGACAAATATACCCCCGAACTATCGTAAATGGTATGCAGATACCCTTCGTCATACTTTTGGGACATTGGTGCCCCTGCCGTCCAAAAACTAGAGCATATATACCCTTTATACTAACGGACATACACGTGTCATAATCTTATTCGCCGATTAAATATCGGATCGACGGATAAGATTACGCCATGTGTCCCTATTTAGTCTTCCGTTAGAGTGAAGGGCATATATACTCTAGTTTTTAGACGGCAGGGGCATCAATGTCCCAATAGTATGACGGAGGGTATCTGCATACCATTTACGATAGTTCAAGGGTATATTTGTCCTTTTTCCCTTCTAGGAATGCCAAAAATATGCAAAATGCACATACAAATGTTAGTGAGGGACATCATTGGCCTGAATTTAAACAGTGGGTTGGACAGATTATATTTTCACAAGTTAATTTTATCATATCTAATGTAACCGAGGTAACAACAGACTTACGAGAATGTCATTTATGGCCATCAATGTAACTGAGTAGCAAGCACAGATGATTTGTGAGATGACATATACATTTTTTGGTAAAATTAGTGGCTCAAGTGTACTAATTTACCTCATTCTAACATTGTTATACAACATTATGCATCTTCACAAACCAAAACTTAAGTACTCCAAAAGACCAAATTTGTAACACATTTATACATGCAGAAAATGATGCTGAAATCATCTCTATGGCTTCCATGTAAGAAAAAATATACAGCAGAAAAGTGGAGGGGGATTTTGGCACGAAAAAAATGAACAGCACTTGACTCGACTACAACACACTACACACGCAACACAACCCGAAAGGAAGAACGAATACAGAAGAAAATGAAGAATCTCCGCCTGATCAAAGCTATGGCTACTCATTCCACTCTATAATTAACAAATCAATATACCATCAGGAGACGGAGCATAATCCTGATCTACACAACCGGCCTGCCTCCAAAAGAATATGGTTCTAGTCCTGACATCCTATCATCCTCGATATCAATTTGAACAACGCATCAGTCTAATTACATACGAAGTTTCACTGCCCAAACGTGATAATCAACAGCAAACAAAGTGTTAGAAATCCTCATCATTCTGTCTTTGCTTGATCTTTCCAGTTTGAAGCTGGCATTTTACACAAAGGATTTGGACATTTGAATCTGCTACCATTCCCAGCTTCATTGAAAATGAGAAGTATCTTCAGTTGCATTGCTTCTGTTTTTAAACAAGTCTATGCTGACGCAATCCCTTCCCAAAGTGAGGTTGCATCAGGCGGACATACAAACCATTTTTTGACATCAGTGTATCATGGGTACCTTCCTCAACAATCCTCCCTCCATTAAGTACAACTATGTTGTCAACATGCCTCATCATGGCAGCTCGGTGGGCAATTAAAATAGTTGTCTTGTTCCCCATGATTAGAGTATCAAGAGCCTCTTGTATCACTCGGCTCGACTCAGATTCAATGGAGGAGCTTGCTTCGTCCAATAACAGAATAGGTGCATTCTTCAGAACAACACGAGCTATTGCAATTCTTTGCTTCTGCCCAGGAGTCAGATCTACCCCCCTCATCCCAACATGTGTGTCATAACCATGAGGCAAACTGCTGATGAAATGATGAGCATTTGCTATTCTAGCGGCTTCTTTCATCTCAGCTTCACTAGCATTGTGCCTTGCATAGATTATGTTTTCCCTAATGGTGGTTGAAAAGATAATTGGTTCCTGCTGAACAAGTCCTAAATGGTTCCTCAACCATCGTAAATTGTATGTCTTTAAATCACGGCCATCAAGTAAAACCTGACCAGCAACAGGGTCATAAAACCTCTCTATTAAAGATATAATTGTGCTCTTTCCTGAGCCAGAAACACCTACCACAGCTACAGTTTGCCCTCCGTTGACTTTTAGAGTGAAATTGCTCAGTACCAGGACTTCTGGTCGAGATGGATATGAGAAATCAATGTTTTTCAACTCAATACTTCCATAGACATTTGGCGGTTTTAAGGCCGAGTTGTCATCTGGATCAATCTTTGGTGCTCGGTCAATTATTTCGAATACTGAGGTCAGAGATTTTCTTCTTTTGAGAATATATGGAGCCAACCCAAAAGGCTCAACAAGTGCAAAAGATGCAAATGAGAACACCATGAACGCCTTGAGCGCTGTAGTTAGATTCACGTGCTTATTCTTTACAGTGAGTGCAGTATACCAAAGGAGAAGAGCATTGCAACCAAAAAGAAGAAACTGTGAAAAGCCAAAAGCAAAACCAATTGCCACACCATGGAGGAAGCTTTTCGTAAATATCTTCTGCAGTTGCGACCTGTAGAGCTCCATTACCTTATCACCAGCACAGAATGCTACAACTGTATAGATATTTCTAACAGCATCCTCAAGGACCAACGATGCCTTCCTGTGCATCTCCTGAATACCCTTTGACAAACCAGCAAGCCACAATTTCTGCAAATTAAGTTCAGATCCAAGTGAGTGCCTGGTAGAAAGGACTACGAATATTGAGAAGTTCTTAAACTTGAGCGAAGAGATGGTAATTAGAAAAACTGATTGCCATAAACTACACTAACTTTTTAACAAGCCTTTTTGCAGGACCGGAACTCTACAAAACCAATTTTATTGTTTTATGGGAATAGGAAAGAAGAAGACAAAAAGACAATCTGGTTTCTTCAAGGAAAGTCAGCTCAGAATGTTTTAAGATAAGCTTGCTATAAAAATATGAAATACACTTTTCTGCTGTGCATGAATAAGTGACTAAGTTGTGACATTCTACAAATAAAACAAACCTGCGCAACAGCAGACACGGTAAGAATAGGAAGAGTGGCTAATGCCACGAGTGCCAACCGCCACTGAAGTAGCATCCCAATAAGAATAGCCACAATAACAGCTGAAGTATCTTGTATGAATATGGACAGGCGATTGCTGAAAGCAGCACGCACAAATGTAGCATCATTTGCCAAGCGCATTGATAGATTATCAGCACTATTCTCCTCCTCGTCAAACCACCCGACTTCATTGCGAAGCATTGCTGTTGAAGAACGACAACATCAGAAAAAAGCAGCAGTATTCATGAGACAACTAATTATGATCATTATAAGTGCATATATTTACACTAGTACAAATGTAAAACAAAACAAACTATGAAAGGAACAGTTACTAATTGAAATTAGTCATTACCAGAAAACATCATCCTCCGAACTCGCTCAGTCATTTTCTCTCCCATTATACCAAAATAGAAATGCTGCAGAAAATTGGCAAATACAGTCACTACACCCATACAGGCAATGATGAGGCACCACCTGTCAACATCTCGCCGTAAGTGATGCTTATCATCTGCTGTGTAATATGCTGTTACAATCAATGCAATGACATAGGCCAATAGGGGATTAAAGGAACCAAATATTGCAGCACCCGTGCTCCCTAGTAGAGCATAAAGCCACTCTGCAAGGCTAAGCTCAACAAGTCTCCAGAAGGATGGTGGTTCTCGATTCTCTGTATCCTTTGTTTCTTTGGATGTATTAGGAAAGTCATCAAACTCACTGTTAGGACGACTAAAAGTTTGTGAGTGAGAACGCTCATTTTTGGGATCAGATGTCAAGAGTGGTGAGACAGGTGATTCGGGATCGGAATTGTTGGACAACTTCCGATTTGCAGATTGAACGTCAATCTTAGGAAGCTCTGGCAGTCTCATCTCAAAGCTATCCTGCCTTCTTATTGATGGTTCTTTATCAGCTGAATCCAAGGGCATACCATTCTCAACCATTTGCTCCGGTGGCGGGCTACGGTTGTGGGGAGATTCTTGAGAACTAAATGTAACATCTGCTGCCCAAAATGCATGGGCACCAGAAACCCTTTGAAGAGATGGTGATTTCATCATCTTTGGAGAAGAAGGTTCTTGGAAGCTATGACTAGCTGAAGAATCTTTTTCAACTTGAAACACTGCAGTCCCCTTGTGGTTTCTCATTGGCATCCTGAATGATGTGAGCGAAAGCATGTAACTAAGTATCAGTAATTAATCTAAAACCAGAAAACAAACTACAAGGATAATTTTTGGGAAAAACGGGGACTTATTTATCACCAAGTAACCTTGTAATGCAAAGCTATAGCAAACACTTATAACACAATAATCATCCAAGTGCTCAGTCGAGTCATGTACCGCACCTGCGAGGGAGTTTTGCTGCTTCTTCACATTTAAGAAGCTCGGCATAGAGGCCATCCAGTGCTATCAGTTCATCATGTGTTCCCATTTCAACTAATTGGCCTTCCTCCATCACGGCAATGTAATCAGCATTTCGGATAAGACTAAGTCTCCTTGCTATTATTATAGTTGATCTTCCCAACATGAGGAGATCCAGCGCTCCCTGAACAGATCTCTCAGCTTCAAAATCAAGTCCACCAGTAACTTCATCAAGAAGAAGGATAGAAGGACTCGAAAGAACAGCCCTAGCAACAGAAAGTTTAATTTTTTGCTCTTCGGTCAAAGTTAGACCAGTCCTACCCACCTACAAGAAATATTAAGTAGGAAAAGTTAAGCATCAGAAAAGGCAAAACAGTCGAACATATGAAAGAACTGTGACAACTGCAAGATACCTGAGTCTCATATCCTCCCTCCAGTGAGCTAATAAACGTATGGGCATGTGCTATTTTCGCAGCTTCTTCAATTTGATCTGAAGAAGCATCTCGTCCATAAGCAATGTTATCTCTGATGCTCAGACTTAGCAAGGCAGGTTCCTGGGTGACTAAGCCAATTCGGCTTCTCAGCCATTCCAGCTTCAGGTTTTTAATGTTTTCCCCATCTAACAGGACTTCCCCTGCAAGTAATATATAAGTAGAATATCATATTTTTAGCTTGCTTTAAGGAATATGCAACCCACGGAAGAGAACTTAAATGGTAATATTACCTAATGTAGGATCGTAAAACCGCTCCATAAGTGGTATAATACTACTTTTGCCGGAACCATTTCTGCCAACAAGGGCTACAGCCTTTTTAGCAGGTACAGTGAGATAAAATCCACTCAAGATAGGAATTTCAGGGCGAGAGAGGTAGCTGAAATATACATTTCGGAACTCAATGTTTCCTTGCACAGAAGGAAGGGTGGTTCCTTCATTATTAGCAACGGAGGACGAACGACTGATCATCTCAAATAGCCTATAAGCTGCAATTCTCCCTTGTTCAAAAGAGTAAAAGTTTGTTGCTGCTTGATTCAGCCCACTGTATCAATATAGGAATTGGTGGATTGCATTACTTTAGTACGACATATGAGGGAGGAGGGTAAGATGTGTGAAAGAGATACTCACAGGCCACTTAGAATTACAGCAAAAAGAGCTGTAACAACTTCACCGCCATGAGCTTTTCCATGTGTGACCAGGAATCTTCCAACCCACAGTTGCAAGGCACAGGAACAAATTGCAAGCCCGTATGTGAAGCCAAGTCCAAGTCCTTGCACAAGACTTATTAATATACCGTACCTCAGTGTAGCTTGTAGCGAGGTAGCATATGAATACTTGGCCAAAGTTTCATTTGTGAATGCATACAATGTCCTAATATAAGAAACTGCCTGCATCATATGAAAGGGAAGTTGAAGGAAACTCTCCATAGGCATTTAAATTCAGATCCAAATATCTGTAACTCTAGCTGATTCATACAGAGACCAATACATCATTCCTTGAACATCGTGAAATATGTTATGTTATGTAGAAGTACATTATTGGTAGCTGACAACTCAATTCATCTATATATTCAGCTTCATCTATGAAGGCATAGCATGGTTGAAGAGTAAATTTTTATCAATGACAGAATCATGGCTTTGCTGTTTTATGTAGATGATGGACATTGGGAGATAACAGAAAGCAACTTAATTGAAAACCATTTTTAGTTACTTCCCACAGGAAGACTCTCTACTGGTGTGTGTGCCTACTGCTAATAAACTTCTTGACTAATCTTCTTGTACATGAATACATTCAATTCATGTATTATGGAATTACTTTGTGCACCGAGCTGCCCCCTTTTTTATGTTTACGAAATTAATGCAAGTATGTGTGTAGGATATTGTACATGTATTTGGGAAGGGGAAATTCTAGTATAAAGTTTTGATACATGTATTAGACTTGGTAAATATTAGAAGATATCCTATAAGTACCTAGATACCTCGGGGCGGATCATAGACGGATTTCTCGGTTATCAAAAAAAAATAGTACCTAGATACCTTGTATTTTTTTTATAAAGGTTAAAAAAATATACTAGACGAGCTGAGAGAAGTAAGGAAAACTACTTTCCTCCCACTTGTTTTCTAGAGAAAGTCAGTGACTTGAATGTGCTCCTCAAATTTCTCAACATTTGGCATCAGAGCCGATTCTCTTGAGAGATAAGTGGGAATATAAAAATAAAAAATAAAAACTGAAACCTCAAATTGAAATGAATGTGGATCAAATTAGCTATATTATAGGTATGAGGATGCTGAGCTAGAGAAGCACCAGACTAATAGAACTACAAGATTTCAAAAGTTTTAACTTTGAAGGATTATTTTGACGAGAAGGGGGACAAGAGGGTCAACCATGACAAAGTAGATGCTTATGGAGTAGCTATACGATAACGGATCTTCAGTAGAAGTATCAGATGATGTCAATGCCATGGCCCATGAGAATGATTGATAAGAAAATCCCCACTTGCATCTAGCAAGAATTGATGACGAGATATTTTAGAAGATTTCTTTCTCTGTAGTTCAAGAACAGATAAGGATGATGATGAAGAGAATATATGGAGATGACTCGAATGAAGGGGTTCATTGCAGAATACCGACAATCTCTGACTTCAAGATTTAGTTATGTTATTGTCGCTACTAAAAAGTCCAGGGATATTGATTCCAAGATACCATAACAGAACTTACAGGGTTTTTGCAAGCAGATGAGGAAATCCTGAAGAAAACGAAACAAGTATCATCGAACAAGCATTGGTTTTCTTAAAGGAAAAAGATGATAAGTGTGCTTGCATCAAAGAAGCTGCAGATGAGGATGAGGAAGAGAAAGAATCGAGAAGGAAATTGAGGTCACCAAGTTGTTGTTATCTCCACCTAAAGATTAACATCTTCCACAACATCTCTTGGAGTGATAAATCGTGTCTAAAGGGGGTACTAGAAGATAACTAGCATGAAAAGAATTTAATGTATGAATGCAGGTAAGATTTTAAACATGAATACGGAAAGGAAAAAGGTCAATAATTGAATTATGACACATGTACTAGACTAAGTACATGTTAGAAGAACTCCTATAAATACTTGGGTATTACCGTCATTTTATGTAAGCAGAGTTGAAGAGAAGGAAGAACACTTTCCTCTACTTGTCTTCAAGAGAATTATTGATGATTGCCCGTTCCTCCCATATTTCCGTTACTTAGCGCATATTCATGTTGAAAAGATCCTTATTCTTTATTATAGAAAAACAAGTGAAAAAAGGCATCACAGTCCTTCAGGAACAGATTGCTATTTATTGTCTACAGTGTTAAAAAGGGAAGTACAGAATTCTTAGTTCTTTTCTGCTTTTCCTTTCATCTCTCTTTTTTTCTTTTTTTTTTTGGGGGGGGGTTGTGGAATGCTTCTACTGTTAGCACTGATCCAACCGAAGATTATGTAAACAATGCCATTCATCTACATAGTTACATTTTTTATTTTTTATTTTGAAACTGATCTACAGAGTTACATTAAGTGAGTATAAAGAATCACAAATCATCATTGATTGCTAAAAGCTCACACGTTAATAAATATTAAATTACACTACAAAGAGCAAGAGTTTCATGAAGTTCCCAAATGGGAGAATCAGATCAATAATGGAGAAAACCAGACCTGTTCAGCTATACTTGCTGCTTCAGCATATGCATCCTGAATGTTCTCTGCAAGTCTATGAAGAAATATATTTGATATCCCCCCAGCTGCGACAATAAAAGGGCCAGTTGCTAAAGTTATAAGGGCAATTTGCCAGCAATTGACAAATCCAATAACAAGGCCACTGAAAAAAGTAGCCATGTTATGAATATAATTCCCAACCTGTCATAGCACCGTTAAGATAAAGGTGAGAAGCCATTGTCAAAGTCAAGCAAAGAAGATAAAGAAGGCTGAACATACTTTTTCACTAAGAGCAGATTGAATAAGTAGCACATCACTCAAAACTTGGCTCACAATGTCTCCATTGTTTCCATAGGTATCAAAAAAACTCATATCTTGATTTAGTAATACTTGAACATATCTTGATCTGATCACCGCAGTCTGCCGTTCTCCGGTAAGAATCCAACATGATACCTCTATCAGAAAGAAATTAATTAAAACAAATGATAAGAGAAACTTTAAATGGACAATAATAAAACTTGAGCAATTTTAGCTTACCAATCCAACCAGCAACAAAAACACCCCCAGCAATATATAGGATGATCAAGGCAAGCTGTGAAAAATGTGATCTTTGTTAGGTAACGTAACTGTTAAAAAAATTCTTGGTTAAATATCACAAACAATTATAACAAAGACCAAGAGAAAAAAAATTCAAAATAACTATCATCATCAAGTGTGGCTTGCAAGTACAACAAATCACCCTCTCTTTTACCATCTTCCTGGGGGCTTTTGGAAAGAAGTACTCTCTCTCTCCATCTTCATTTTCCATTTGATGGTCAGGTACCAAATGCCAACGAGTAGAGCTCTTACATGACTAGATCAACAGGAAGTCAGGAACCAACTACACTAAAGAAACATACCTCTCCTTTTTTTTCTGCTTCTTTTTTTTACAACATTAAGACTATCATTTGAAGACCTTCAAAGAATTTGGGCACCAATTACATGCAATAAAATCTAATGGGCAAGATTGATTCAACTACAGATCTCTAAGGAATGCAAATAAACTTGTAAACATACAGATTGCTAAAACGTTAAATGGAAAACCATTAATGCAAAAGATTCTCATGTTAGTCGATAAAAATAACATTACCTATTTGAAAAATAAAAATAGTGATTCCTTGTACTCCTTTTTGTAGTTTCCAAATGTATTTTATCTTATAGAAAAATCAATCAAGATATACACCAAGTTGGGGTCAATGAACATGTCCAAGATGCTTATGTCGCTTTGCTCACGGAATTAGATGAGTTGATCCTTGTACTTTTTTAAAGATGGTGGTGTTCGAGTCATCTTGTGCGCACCTCAATTATTTGTGAATGAGATAATACTAATTGATGAGACGTGTAATGGAGTTAATGCTAAGTTAGATGTGTGGAGACAAACTTTGGAGAGTTTCGGTTGTGTGATAAAAAGGTACCATTGAATCTCAAAGGTAAGCTCAGTTGAGCGGACTCTTCACTTTTGATGCCGCACCCGTGTCAGATTCTCCAAAAATACACGACTTTTGACAAATTTGACACACACCCGTTGACATTTTTGAAGTGTCCAAGCAACATAGAAGGTAAGTTCTACATAATGGTGATTTGACCGACATTGTTGTATGGAGCGGAGTATTAGCCAAACAAAAATTCCCATGTTTAGAAGATGTATGTTGTAGAGATGAGGATGTTGAGGTGGATTTGTGGTCATATTAGGAGTGATAATATTAGAAATGAGGATATTCGGGATAAGTTAGGAGGGGCCTCCGTGATGGATAAGATGAGGGAAGCGCAACTTAAATAGTTTGGACATATGAAGAGGAGAGACGCAGCAGTGAGTAGGTGCGATAGGTTGGTTATAAAGGGTACGAGGAGAGACAAAGGTAGGCCAAGAGAGTATTGGGGAGAGGTGATAAGACAAGATATGACGCAACTTCATGTCATTGAGGACATGACCTTAAATAGGAAGGTGTGGAGGACACGTATTAAGATAGCTGGTTAGTAGGTCGTGTAGTGTTGTCTTGCTTAAAGGGGTTGGTGTTCGCCATTGTACTAGTTGTATTATTGTAGTTCTTGTTTTTGATATTTAGCATTGTTTATTTTTATTTTCAATAACTTATCCTAGTATATTGTTTATTGGGTTTCGATTATCACATTATTTTGTTGTTGTCTTTGCTACCTTCGGGTAGACTTTGCACCATTTCCTTGTAACTCACTATATTTCTGTCATCGTCTCCTTCTTCACTTGAGCCGAGGGTCTCTCAAAAACAACTTCTCTACCTCCCGGTAGTGATAAGGACCGCGTACATTCTACCCTCCCCAGACCCCACTTGTGGGATTTCACTGGGAATGTTGTGGTTGTTGTATGTTAACTCCCACCACCCACAAAGGCTTAGGCATATGAGAAAAAATCACCTAGTATTTTTCTCCTCAGTTGGAATTTATACTAGAGACCTCATGGTTCTACTCCAACTTCATTGACCATTAGGACGCACCCTTGGCTATGTTGACCTACTGCAAACCACGCCATTCTTTTGGAGAGAGTATCTCCCTAGTCGATGTTATTATAATTCCATGGTGTGTTATTTGGTTTTATACAGTTCAGTAAGAGCAGTACTTCACCATTAGTCTGACCTGTCTCTAAAAAAATCTACTTCAGCAAAAACAATACCTCCCAATTTACCAAACTTCTCCTTTCCAAGAAAATGCACATGGGCATTTATAGACAGAGATGCACATGTTACTCTTATTTTGACAAGCCAGAGATGAAGATGTCACATACAAAGGGATTCTTTTGAGAGATGCAAATTCGGTTACTTTAGTTGACTTTTGCAGTTACTAATAACAAAATCACATGAGAAAGCTCAAATTCATCCGTTTCCAAAAGATTTAATGAAACTCTACAGCACACTAACTTTTTGAAAATGATTGGGCACACCAAAGCTCAGTCCAGGAATACTATTAGGAACTTGATGCCCCACATTCATCTTTTTGCAAGATCCAATGGTTGTCCATCCTTCTTTCTGTATATATTTAAAAGTTTGAAATGCAACAGAAACACAATGCCTTTTAGATTAATGCACATAACATGAAGTGAAACACTTCCAACCTAGAATTGGCTCGTTTTCGTCAAACTCTCAAGATTAAATCCAGAGGCAAATGTCTTCTGTGGCCTGCTGCAACATAAAAAAGTAAATTCTAGGAAATGTGGGAATGGATAAAAGAGTGGTTTATGCTAAACAAGGTCACTCTTTACCAGCCAGGTGTGGAAACCGTATGGAAGCTTATATCCATTCACAGGCATCTAATGGAGGATTTACAGTTACACAATGACTTGCTTTTAAAGTGGGATCAATAGCCTAACTTGAAAAGCCTGCTGATTTCAATAGCTTGAAAGGCCGAGTATTTAGCACCAAGACACCAACTAATCATATGCAACTCTTACAAACACAGAAGGGAAACTGATAAGAGACCTCAGCTGGAGTGCACTTACCAAGTCACAAAGCACAACCAACTACAACAATAACAGGCTGAAACTACTAATTCACCTAATAAACCACCACCTGTAATTGAAAAGCACTAATTCAATATCTACCTGCTGCCTATTTCTCCACTATTGTCTTGCAGGAGTACAATTCGTGACAGAAGTCGGAGTCCGTCAAACATCAGCTTTCCAAATCAGATCACCTCTTACTAGCTATAATATACATCTCAATGATTAATTCCTGATAGATGATTAGCACACTGACAACACTGGGGGAAGCAAATACAATAGCTAGTCAGCGTCCCTGATCCTCTAACACTATGTAACCTTTCTTCTATAACTCAGGGAAAAACATTTCCAGTCTAATACAAAAAATAAAACATGTCTTTTCGCATTATTCATTAAACAACAATCACTAGGACAGTAAAGGCAACACACCACAAGTAATTCAGATTAAGAGATTGCTACTGCAACAACAATTCAATGTTCATTTGCTTCATTTTTAACCCATTTCATTTCGCCATAATTTGAGGTTTTCTAACACTATCTGAACACACAAATCTCTAAAAAGAATAGCTACAGTCAATGAACAATTCAGCTCTAGTCACCTCAGTAAATCTATGGAACAAAAATTCTTTAAGAATACTACAACTAACAAAATCCAGCTGTAGCTTACCTCAGTGAACCTGTCAAATAGATCATCAGCGGATTCAGAACCATGACTAAGCAACTGAATAATCTTAGCAAAGTAATGCAAGTAAACCACCAAAGCAGTCCCATGTGCAGCTGCAGCAACTGATCCTAATATCATAAGCACCCAATCTAACCGGTCCGCACAAGCAAACAGCATCGAAAACGGTGCAGCTGTTGGCGGAGGTTCCATCTCCTCCGTATCAGCATCCATCTCCTCCTCTAACTCAACCTGCATAGCATCACCTCCTGTATCCGTATAAGGAGAAGGAGATTCCGGCGGCTCCGATACTTCCGACACCGGCGTTAACGGCTGTATATGAGGTGGGGACCACCCAAATAACCCCCTTTGTACCATCATTTTTCAACTACCTGTAAAATCAAAAACCCTTTTTTTACCCTATACCCTAAATCAACCACACAATCCCCTTCAATGCCATCATAAAACCCTTAACCCTAAATCGGCATCGCAATTTAGGGTTTTGAAGAAAAAAACACAAAATGAGAAATTCGAATTCAGATCCAAAAAATTTTGAAAATTGGACTGAAAATTGGGAGTGTAAAAGCAGGAATTGAAACTTGAATTTAGTGGAAATAGCAGAAATGAGCTTAGAGAAAACTCAAAAGCTTGAGTCGGGTCAAAAATGGCGGAGAGAGAGTTGACTGGGCACAGAAAATCCCCTTTGTTGTGCGTTTTGTTTATATATGGAGGCTGAAAACGACGACGTATAAAGGAGACAACGGTCGTCGGAGTTTTTCAAGTTTTTAACGTAGAAGGGAAAAGTGGCTGTCGCTGTACAATTTTCAAGTTTTTGAAGTAAAATTATTCCACATTTGGATTTTAAAAAAATAAAAAATAGAACCTTATTATTAAAGGAATTTTATTTTATTTTTACTTGAATTTAAATCATTTGATTAAGATTCAAAAGGTATTTATTGTTCATCATAACATAGTCATTATTGGTAAAGTTTGGTTTAAAATATTACGATTGAATAGTTACTAAAAGAGCGAAAATAAAAGAGAGGTGAATGATATTTTGATTTAAAATAATTGAATTAACTTCTTACGTAATGATATTGTGTTGGTATTTATTGTTTGTAGTAGTCTTTATTTGTAAAGTTAGGTTTAAAATATTATACTTGAATAGTTATATTATATATAAAAGTGAAAATAAAAGACTTGTAGGTACAAATTTCATCGAATAAAAGAGAGGTAAATGAAACTTTGATTTAGAATGACTGAAATTAACTTCTTACATAATGGAATTGTGTTTTTTTTGTTATTTATATTTCTTAGGAGAGATGTATTATTCAAGGTTGGATCAATAATTATGATATTCATTCATCTTATTTTAGTATTTTGGTTGAAGAACATAAATTTATATGTAAAAAATTATTGAAATTATGAATAACTTTAAAGATATGATCAGTTTAATGCTTAAAAAAATTAAATACAAAATCCACAATAGTTAAAATTTGGATACAATCTCTAATGCCATTCATGATTGTGGGTCTGGACCCGATTTTTTTTTCAATTTCGAGAATCAACCAATAGAAAAATTCGTAGTCCAGTGACTCACAGCATCCCTCTCACCCAAATAAATGTAATGGGATGAATCAAATCAATAAGGGTTTTTGATTGATTCAAGGCGCAGCAAAACAAAATTCAATCAAGGAAAGGGGGCTTACTTTTCCTAAGGCTGATTCATCCTATTCAAATTAGCTATGCTAATGGACGAGGAAAAGTTTTCAGAT
Source organism: Solanum stenotomum (assembly GCF_019186545.1). Taxonomy (NCBI): domain Eukaryota; kingdom Viridiplantae; phylum Streptophyta; class Magnoliopsida; order Solanales; family Solanaceae; genus Solanum; species Solanum stenotomum. Next base: position 63,895,773 of record NC_064283.1, read on the forward strand.
GTGAACCCCCAAGAGATGAGCAAGAACCCCCCATGGCTCAGGGGTCGCACTCTGTCCCGCTTGATAAAAAATATGCTTTTGTGTTTTACGGAATAACTTCATACTTCTAAAATCGCAATTCATATATCAATATTATCAAACAAACGAAATATATTTAAAAAGATTATATTTGAATCGCAAAATTATTAGTAATCGGTAATTATTTATCACTCTTATAGTTTTTTTAAAATAATACATTTACTTTCACTGTCACAAGATAGAAATAAGATTGTCTAACACATTATTCTCTTTAAATTTTATTTATAAAAATTACACTAAATATATTATTATATAACGTTATAGTCATTATTGTCTAATGAAATTCTTTTTTTTATTCTATAGTGAGTATCTATAGAAGAAAAAAAAGTAGTACTAATATATAAAGAAGAAAGTTTGATAAGTCTTTTTCTTTTCTTTTTTCATGGGTGGGTGCAAGTGGTATATGCACATGATTTGATTAATGTATTGTGTGCTTTGTTGTGTTGTGTCCAGCGCAAATGCAAAAGACTATGTTCCCTCTAAAGTAATCAATGCCCTTTTTCGTCTTTTTATTAGCTTTTGGTTAAAAGTCGTCTTTGACAGCATCGAGTGTTTACGTCAAATAAATAAATATTTTACATAATATTTATTTTATTTTATTAAATTACTATAACATGATAAATTAGTACTCTCTTCGTCCCATTTTACGTGGTATTTTTCGGATTTCAAGATTCAAACATGTTTATCTTTGACCGTAAGTTTTTTTATAAATCTTTTACATTTTGAATTATTTATTATTGTGACTTATAGTACTTTTTACGTAGTTTACAAATATATAAATTTCATTTCAAAAAATTTGAAGATTCCATGCGTAAATTTCCAATCAAACTTAAACTATTTAACTCTCGAAAAATGAAAAGTGTCACATAAATTGGGACAGAAGGAGTGTTAAGTAGTTACTTTTAAAAACTATAACAAGATAGCAGCAATGTTATGAAAATAATTTTTAGAAAATAGTTTATGATTGACTAATTCATTTGGTGATTTTCTTTTTTAAGTATTTAATAAATAAATTATATTTGACTAAGTGACTTTTAAAATGTTTTTCAGTTTTTGACGATTGTGTTACGAAGAAAAAGTTAATTTAAAGGTTCATTGTATGATTAGTTTATATAAACAGAAAAATAGTTTTAAATTTTATATCAAAGACTTCAATATTACTAAGGTCTTAATCAATATAAATATAGTTAAACAAAAAAGGGAACAATATTGGTTAGATCAATATTATTGTGTGGGGCAGAGTATTGGTCAGTAAAAAATATTCACGTTCAAAAGATGAAAGACAACATGGATAACATGGATGAGGGTGCACATATAGAAGTGTTGGCATACTACGACATATGAGATTAAAAACGAAGTTATACGAGGTAAGATCGAAATTATGAGGAGGAAATGTAAGAGGTTGGTTGTAACCAGAGTTAGAAAAGATAGAAAAGGCCAAAAACGACAATGAGTAGACATGACATGAAACAACTTCAATACTGAGAAAATGAACCTAAATAGGAAGATTTGGAGATCAAGGATTAGGATAGAGCTAGTAAGTAGTTGAGCACTCTCGTACTCGTAGTCTCTAAAAAAATTAATTGGATTACTTTGTGTTGCTTCAATTCCTTTGTATCTTGCTTTTTTTTTAAATCGTCATATCATTTTTACAATTTTGTTTCAAAAACTTTTCTTTTGATCAGAGGGTCTATCGAAAGCAACTTCTTTACCCTACAAGATCTACGTACATCTTACTTTCCACAAACTCCACTTATGAAATACATTACATATATTATTGGGTAGACATATGGCTTAAATTAATGACAGATAATTTGATAATTATAATTTGTTTTATATGAATAGGACGTGAAAGAACTTTTTTTTTTTCTCTTAATTTGTAGCTTATCCCAACATCAAATAAATTATTCGTGATGTTGCTCAAAAGCATCTTTTATTTTTGGACAGATACTTCAAATCTCCAAATGTGTATTTTTTAAAATTTCACAGAAGCTTAGCCAAACAAGCAATAAAATATTGGTCAAAATTGCAATACTTTTGAATATAGTTTGCAAGAAATAACTAAGAAAAAGGACACATAATTAGGACTTTGGCTTTTTCTCCTCCTTAATGTTTTTTGGTTAGTTTATGAATATGAGTTTTTTTCAAATTTGATGAGCTTCTTCTAACATACATAGTGATATTTAACTTTAATAGTGGCAACAATTTTAGTACATGGATACAAGAATCGTTCGATTCGCGATATTCTACACACTTCTGGGTGAAAATACATTACCTGTACCACACTAGCACACATTTTTTCTATAACAGGCTTGTACGCCCCTGGACTATTCCATCGGGTACCAACTACATTACATACCTGGGAAGAATCCCCTAGTTTTTCTTTTTCGATGACTCTAGTGTTTGAGACAGCTTGTACGCACCTCAACATTTTCAGTGGATATTTGCCACCTCCGAATAGCATAGGTACTAGGTAACTCTGAACCTTCAAGGCTAAGGCAACCAACATACAGAAGCACTGATTTCCAAAAATTGCCATATCCGTTGATACCGGTAAGAGGAAAGAAAGAAGGGCGTTAGCAGGATCCATAAGTGGTTATTGATGGTCACATCTGCTAGACTTGATTGACATGTCTTTGATCGATTTCATGAGGAACTTTTCAAGTTCTTTTGCAGCTGGCCCCGGTCTTAGGACACTAGGATCACCCCATTCATCACAAGGATCACTGAACCAATTTGAGCTACCTAAACACCACCCTCCTGGTGAGACCATACCGTGACCACGGTGAAGAATGTGTGCATCAATCATGTCCAATAAGGGAGAATCCGCTGATACGTTTCCAACAAATGCAACCTCCCTTTTAAGTATTCTATCAGAATTTGGAGATCTGAAGTCTGAAGGATCTCGAGCAGTGTTGTCCGAGTTGATGAATCGCAAGTTGGAGTTAATGACAGCATCTGAAAACTCCATAGTATTGCAAGCAAGAGTCTGAAAATATCCTTTATGAGACGATCTAGTGTTCGTGAAGTATAGCAGGAGCAATCTTGGAAAATTTTCCCATCCCTGGATCGAGTACTCAACAAACTTCCTGTTTAGAATTACATGTTGAGAACCTGACAAATCAAGCAAGATCTCAGAATCCAAACAAATTATCAGAAAACATTTTAGCCTGGACTAAAGGCATGAAAAATGAAGGAAACAAGAAATCATCTGGCAAGAAACTTACCCATAAAAAGTTTAAAAGCACTAGGAAGTACCCGTTTTCGGTCACCCACAAACATTTTCCCTCTTAAGAGAATATAGAGTCTAGAGTCAACGATAACTTCCAGAGCCTTTTGATATCTGAAAACAAAGATCAAACAAAAACAACTTTTATAATTGTAAAACAACATGTTACCTTTCTCAAAAAAATAAAAATAATTGTAAAACAACTACTAATTTGAAGGAGCAGAAGGAATGATGTTACTTACTCCTCTGGGCTGATGTTCTTATTATATTCTATGAAATTCAAATTCCTCGGAACAAAAGAGAGGATGTGGAGAAAATCTGCAACAAATGTTACACTTAGTGCATCAGCTCAAATATATGTTACATCTAGGAAGAGTAAAGAGCAAAGTGAGCCTTTCTAGACGAACGAAGAGGACAGCGGAAATTCATGTAATCAAATACATTGTGAAGAACATTCTGTGGAAATCTATCTTCGGCGTTTAAGTAGTGGTCGGAACGATTAACCCATTTTTCCTCCCGGAATGGTTGATCTCAATGAAACAAAGGGTCATAGCTTTGGATCTCCAAGTTCACTGTTGCACCTTCACCATTCAATCAAGTGTTTATGGTTCATGTGGTTTTTTGACCCTTTTTTTTTTGAGATTCTGATGTAATTTTTCTACTCTTCGCTGCTTATCAGTGTATTTAGGCATCATATCGGTGTTGTTCATGAACTCGAGCCAACTTTGAAGTAAAAAAGCTGAAGTTCAGAGAACTAGGAGGCACCTCAGTTTAAAGTTCAATAAGAACTTTGGAAAGGAGAACAAAAGAACAATGAATCCCCAAGCACGAGATAGTGGTTGGCTTCTAAGAGATAAAACTTCACGAGTTCCAATCCACACCCCATGAGAAAGGGCGAAACCAGAATAAAATAAACTATGCGTAAATTTTCATTTTCCTCTGAATATTGTTAAGAGTTAAAATAAGTTTGAGGAATTTCAAAGAAAAAAACAAGTTTGAGGAATTAGACTTTGACTAGTTTATTATAAAATGACAAGAAAGTATCAATGATCCTAAAAAGCTACTGGCTCTCTATGTAATCAAGAATATGCAGACAGACTAATGACTATATTAGGACAAGATTAATGGCATGTTAACACTTGAGGCACCTTGCTTAGTGATGGGACCAGTAGAGGACTCTTCCGTTCACTAGGATCAGCACTCTTCTCTTCTTCTTTGTTGCAGGTATACATTATTGTAACTAACTTTAGCCTGGTATTGAGGCCCACGCTTGAGTTATGGTGAGCAACTTACTCCATCCTTAGTTGTGGCTAGTGTTAGTAAATTAGCTTCACTTTTCCATATGCAAATGATGCAAAATGCTGAATATGGTATATAGCAGCAAATTATCAGCCTTACAGCAATTACCACTAGACAAAAATGGATGTGTGGATGCATTACAAACAACAACAAGAACAACCATGCGTCAACCCTAGGCAAGTCAGGGTCGGCTATATGAATCATCACCAGTGACGGAGCCAGAAATTTTATTAAGGATGTCCAAGGATAATGGTGTGCCGCTGTCAAAATAAAATAAAAAAATATTGTGTTATTTGGGGTTCGAACCCAAAACTCCTTCATTCAAATGGACACCCATTATCACTACACCAAAGGCATAGCTTTTGTCAAGGGTGTCCAACTTTAAATATATATCCTTTAAATGTAGAATTTGACATATATCCAACGTAATTTTCCGACGAAAGGTGTCCAATTGGACACCTTGGGGTGGCTGTGGCTACGCCACTTATCATCACTAACCATGTTGCTCCAAATGGAATATACCTTAATGGGATAGATTTTTTTTCCATTCTTTTTTGAGAAAGATATATGGTATACTTCTCTTTTTTCATGTACTCCCTTGAACTTTTTCCATTACGCTCCCCTGAGATCAGTAAATGCAACTCAACCTTACATGAAATCCACAACCCCGACAGTCAACTATTCTTCATCTATTAGAAATAGTTATATACTTAATGGTGTCTATGCTTCTTCTATTTGCATTTGGTTCACTCCCTTGACTTACAACTAATGAATTTGAGAGCAGTCACCGCATACAAGAAATGCACTACATACTTAATGGCATCCTTGGCCTTTGAATTTTTCTTTTGATAAAGATGGTATTTTGCCAGCTTGTGTGCACTTCTACTATTCCAATAGGTACTTGCTAATTGCTATCTCCTACCAGTATAGCTATTAACTCTGTGTACCAAGACTTAGGCATGTGGAAAGAAAGAAATCACCGAGTATTTTTTTGTATGAGCTGGAATTGATAATTGGTCTCCTATGGCTTTAATCTCATTTCATGATCACTAGGCCACACTTACTTTAGATTCAATGCTCATTAGGAGTATTTTTATTCTGATCAGAGACTTGTATGCCCGTGTCGAAGTAGTGGGAGATCTACAAAACCTCCAATTTGCCTTAAAAGTCATAATATTTAGTAATGGATTGAAACAAGACTGAATATCGAGCAAATGAATAAGGATAATTCATATAGCCGAACCCAACTAAATTCAGATCAAGACTTTAGTAGATTGATTGATATTATTCCCTTGAAAGACATTATAAAATCAGAGGGATTCAACAAGCTTGACGGTCTTTACATGAACTTCAAAATGCTCATGAAATTTGCTAACCTATGCTCTGTCCAGAGGCGGAGGTATGTAGGGTCAAGGGATACATTTGAACCCCTTTCGGCAAAAAAATTACTGTTTATACATGGTTAAAAATTATATTTTTATGTATATATATATACACAATGTTGAACCCCTTTGACTTCTTAGTTCTTAGTATGTTACTTCTTTAGTAAAAATCTTGACCCCGCCACTGGCTCTGCCTAATCAAGCTTACAACAAATAACTTATTTGAACTTGAGCAAGTTCCAATTCAGCTCAAAAATCTCCAAACCAAACAGTAGAAAGACCATCCCCATCCCCCTTTGGAACTGTTAGCTGACTATTGTTTCTCAGCAGCTTCAATAAAAATCACTACTTTCAGCTTAATCTATATAAAGACTAAACCCAATCTATCAAAATTAATAGAAAGCAACAAAAAAAGAAAAAGTAACTCACCATCTTGTGGAACGAGGGGATAATCAGAGGCATCAAGATTAACAAACCAATCCCAATCCATTTTCCACTTCAACAAAACAGCAGCACCATGAAGCACCAAACCCAAAGGAGAAGACCCTTCTTCATTAACAGCATCAGCTTTCTCAATAACATTCACATTTTCAGCTGCAACAAACACATCAACAGAACCCACTTTCAAAGCAAGCTGAAGTCTCTGTTTTGGTGAAGCAAATTGATCAAGATGAAGCAAATAGTAGTTTCTTGGATGATACACTGCTTGAAGTAACCTAAAGATTCTTGATCCATCATTTTTAGTACCAGTAATGAAGTATGCTATTCTTGGTGGTGGTGAAAAGGGGTTTGAGAAAGTGGGGTTGTGAGGAAAATGAGTTTGAGTATGTGTATGGCTATGGAAATGGTGAAGTGGGAGGAGGAGACAAAAGAGGAAAATTAGGGGAAGTGAAAAGAGGAGGATTTGTTTGAGAAAGAGAGACATGAGAATTGGGGATTTTTTGTGTGGAAATTGTAGTATGCTTGATTTGGGTCACCAATCCAATTTAGGGGTGGAGGTGGGGGTGGGGGGTACGGGGTGGGGTGGACATTGACAAAGATTTTGAAAGCTCAAAATGTCCACAAAGGGGGTCTTCATTGGTTCAAAGATAGGTATGACAATTATTTCATAGGTAGTTTTGTTTTGTTGGACAAAAAAAAATCACTTGGTATTCGATATTCTATCTTGCAGATCGATTTTAGTTTTAAATTTGTGTTTTGAAATTTTATATTGGGGATGAAAGACTTTCTAACTGATATTTTGATGCTGATTTTGGAGCTCAATCAAATTTGGAGTCGAGTATTCTAAAAGTTTTAGATTGAGGACTAAAGCATTTTCAAATTGGTATTCAGTATTCACCCAGGAGTTCAATTACATCTGAATTTATATTTAAAAGTTTCATATTAGGAATAAAGTCTTTTCAATCAAAGTACGATTTCATTTAAGACTCAAATACAATAAGTTTCATTCAAAATAAAAAACTACTTACCAATTCACCACAATCATTATTGTTGAACAAAGACATTACTCACCAACTGGAGCAAAACTTGCCCTTCCATTACATGTTCGGCCAAACTTACTACTTTAGTAGACTTTTATATTTATACTTTAAAAATATTATATATATATATATATATATAAATCTTAAACACACCACTTTAAAACTCAATAACTTTATAAGAAACTATAATCTTAAACACACCACTTTAAATCTTGGCAAAGTATCTTCACTATATTTTGTATTAATAAAATAATAGATATCATTTACATAGAATCGGATCGTTTAGGTATGGTTATTAATTATTAATGTATCAACTTGTGGATAGTACTTTATTTTATTTTATTTTATATTATATTATATTATATATCCTACTTATTTGGTTCAACAAATATGAATGCAAGTTGCAAGTGAATTTTGACTGTTGTTTGTTCCCTTGTAAACATATTTTGCTTGGTTGATTTTAGCTTATTGTCGAACTATGTTCAATTTCAAAGTGCTTTGTTAATTTTCTTTTGAAGGTATATGGTCATTTAAGGAGTAATATATCAAATTCTCCACTAAGAAGTTACTTATATTTGTTTTATATTATATTCATAAATAAAGTCATTCAAATTAAATTAAATTAATTAACTATAATAATAATATATTCAGTATAATGGAATGCGTTAGGTCTAAGAAGGGTGGTATGTATGTAGTTTTATTCCTACCTTGTGAAGGTAGAAATGTTATTTTCGATAGACATTCAACTCAAGTAAGTGTTAAAATGAAGTATGGAAAAAAAATATAAAAGCGAAGAAGTCATGTTGAAAATAAGAAGAGAACAAGTAGCAAGTAGCAACAACAAATAATTAATACTCGATGATAAATGAAGCAATAGAAACAACCTATATTAATAAGGGAACTAGACAACACTTGAATACCTACTAATGTTCTAGCTAGCTTAATATAATTGTCGACCTTCATGTCGTGCTATCTAGGATCATGTCGTGTTTAATCACCTCTACCCAAAACTTCTTCGAATTACTTCAACCTTCCTTATATCCACTATAGTCATTATCTCACACCTCTTTGTTGGGGTATTTGCGCATTTGCTCTTCACATACCTGAACCAATTCAGTCTTGCCTCCCTCATCTTGTCCACCACAGGGCTTGACTAGAATTGTAGAAAGAAGTTGGGAGAAAGATCCTAGTGTGGTGGCCATTGCCACCTAATCTCAGATAACTTTGTTCCTAATCCTATCTCTCTTAGTATGCCATGCATCCATCTCAGTATTCATATTTCAACTACGTTTAATATCTTTTGGTGAATTCTTGATTGGGCAAAACTTTACCCGTATAAATAGTGGATCTGACCATGCACCACTTTATAATATTCACCTTTTAAGGCTTGGTGACACATACTTATCACACAAGATACCAAACCATTTCATCTGGCCCGCTCCAATACAAGTGCAACAACATCGTCAACCTCCAATTATAAATTAANCACTTTATAATATTCACCTTTTAAGGCTTGGTGACACATACTTATCACACAAGATACCAAACCATTTCATCTGGCCCGCTCCAATACAAGTGCAACAACATCATCAACCTCCAATACTAAATTAACGCAAAAGATCATTTCATATATAAACCTCTGCTCAAATATGACTTCAAAATGTTAACTTCCTTTGTTGTTCATGGTGTCATGTTTATCTCCCTTATTTTAATTTTTTATAACAATTATTCGGACCTGTTTATTACTTAGATGAAAAATTATAATTTGCCTATTGGTCTTTTACTATATATAAACTATAGTGTTACGAAGTTAAACTTAAGAAATATTTATAGAGGAACTTTCACAAATAACCACTATAATAAACTTAATTATGCTTCATAGCTATAGTTTGCATATTTACGGGTTATACCTACAGTTTAAGTTGTCTCGTTTGTATAATTCGTGGATTTGTATAATTCGCGGGTACATTTGTATAATTCAATTATTTTTGTATAAACTTGAAATAACGAATTTATACAATTACAAACATCAGAAGTGTAAACAGTTATACAAAATATATTATACAAATTCCGAATTATACAAAAGTTATACAAATTCCAAATTATACAAAAGTGTGAATTATACAAAATTAAAAAGTTGAGCCGCGTAATTATAGCTAGAAGTAGGTCGCGAATTGTAATCAAGGCAAACTATAGCTATGTTAAGTAATTAACTAGTATATGTTAAATTATACGCGTAATTTTTCCATATTTATATAATAATCCCTTTAGTTGTTTATTTTTTACTATAATAACTTTGTGAGTAAATTGATTTAACTTGAGTGACTTCATTAATACTGAATAATGTGAATGATTCATTATATCATTTTTGCCAAGGAGGAGAATAAACATGGAATTTCTATTTTACACTACAGAATAGATCACATAATGTTAAAGCTAGATGAACCCATTTAGACATTACCTCATAAAGGCCAGTAATTCATTTGTTTCAATATAAATCAATCAGGCCATGTATCAATACTTTTGGGCTACTACAACTCGCAATCGTTGTATTCATGTCGAATCCTCTAAAAATATACACTATTTTAGGATCTGGCATATGCTCAACATTTGTTAATATCTTTACGTGATTAATAATTCATCTATCCATTAATTCAACTCATTTTAGTTTGTGCATATTCAAAACAACATTAACACCCTTAACTATTCATACCTAACCCAAAAGAGCCCAAAGCACCATTTTACTCCAAAATTTGAGTAGGACTGTAAGTAACTCCAATAAGCCCAAGTTCCCATTGTTGCATATTTTTCTCAACAAAACATTAATTCAGAAAATATAAAGAATCAAATATACACTAAGAATAACAGGTTGATGACACGCAAGAGTACTTATCGACAGAGTTGTATTGACACCTCGATGTCTACTCATCACATTAGGGTCAACACTATATCAAAAATTATCTTTAGCAGCAATTAATTAATGACAATAGTTTGATTACTGCTAAATAAGTATTTTTGGCAATTAACATTCTTTCTAAATATTCCAAAAGCCTATAGCGACATTGAATCTAATGACAATTAACTAATATCAGTAAAGACTTTAGCGCTCTTTATTAATGTACCTATTCATTACCGCTCAAAATTGTTTTTGTTATTGTGTAAAGAATGTCTCAAGAAATTCGTTGTTCGCTGATTCAAGAGACAATTCGATCGGTTCCTATATATATATCGTTGGTGTTGGAGGGAGAATTTTGAGTAGCCATCCCCAATATGAGAGTTAAGACATTTAAACTTTACTCTTAGATTCACATCAATTTTTTTAAAAAGAGAAAATATTTTGGTACCTACAATTTTAAGAAAAAGTCAGTTGTCTTATATACTACTACTGAAAAAACATGGACATGAAGTGGCTGTAGTTTAGTGGTGAGAATTCCACGTTGTGGCCGTGGAGACCTGGGCTCGAATCCCAGCAGCCACACTAAATAATTTTTTGAAATATTTCTTTCATTTCAATTGAGTTGAAAATATTTATCAGAATAATTTCTTGGTTGTTCCAATATACAATTTTTTATTTGCTATAACAAAATGTTATTATTGAGAAGATATAATCTTCTATCTTATATATAATAAGAGAGGAAAAAGTGTCACATGTCAACACCACAAAAAACACATTTTAACTAATTAGAATTAATTAAATGGAAATAATTTTTAAATAATTTTAAAAATTATGGTGATGTAACTGTAAAATTGTTTTTAATTAATACATATAATTTTATAATATTAAAAAAATTAACTTCAACACGGTGAACTTCTTTTCCCACAGATTTATTTTAATGAACATTTAATATAAATATATAATAACTACTTCTTAAATTTTGACAATTGATACTCATACAACAATATATTTCTTTAATTTAAAAATCTCTTTGCAAAAAAATAAAGATATCTATCGCTCTATATATTTGTCTCTCTATATTTAATTTCAAAATAATCTTTGGAAAATTTATATCTATATCTACATCAATATCAATTAATTTTTAAAATGACTTTAAAGCCGTTTTTACAATTATATGAAAAATAATTTTAAAATATAGAGTGATGTAACTGTAAATTTGTATTTAAGTTGAATATAAAATAAGCAATTATATATAAAACTACTTTTCAAAAGAAAAATTATAACTCTCTTTTTATAGCAACAAAATATTTCAAAAGAACTTTTTTTTTTTTTTTTTTTGAAAAATATCCTATTTTTAATGCTAAGTAATTTAACTATCTTTTCACATTTTCTCCTTATTTAAAAAGAGTCACCAACACAAAAATACAATAATTACTATTAAAAAACATATTAATCAAAAAGAATAATTTGAAAACCGATTGGCAAGAAAATTAATTAAAAACAGTGGATCTTCATAGGGAAAATGGAATGGTTTTGTTCCCTTTTTAAAATTTAAATCCCTATCACATGCCTTATTTAATAATATAAAGAAAAAGTTTTCAGTCATAAAAAATAAAAAAATACTAAAAAATTGTGTTTTTTTTTTTTTTTTAAAAAAAGCAGAACCCACGTTCTTTATAAATAGAAAGAAAGTTCAAGCGGCCATGACAAAATACTAAATAATTAATTTAAAATTTGAATTTCAAATGATAACTAACCTTATCTCTAAGAAACAGTTAAACTTCATAAGTCATATCTGTGAAAAAATATTACTCTTAACTACATTGTCATCCACATCTTCTTAAACCAACTCTTCAAAATATAAATTCAAAAATGTGTAACAAAAATCACATTAAAAAAAAATTGATTGCACTTGAGATCATAAAAGAAAATTGAAAGGGAGTATGGTAGTGTATGGTATGTATGTATGCCTTTTTTCTTAATTGTATGCCCTCTTTTTAAATTATTTTATGTGAAATTGTTTGATTATAATTGAAAGGGAAGGACCACCATCCTCTCCAGTGCAACGAGGAAGAAGAAGAAACTAACGATAAAGAAATAGAAGAATTCTGAAGAATTTTCTGATAGTGAATCAATGTACGTCATTTTAAAATATTTTTGGTACATAAATTACTGCTATGATAATTGTTTTGTTAATTTAATACTTTGCATGACATCTAATATTTTATTTTTTCATAGTTTAGCCTTTCTCTATTCATTTTTATGCTAAATTAAAATGGTGTCTTTTTAAGTGATTTATTAGATTATTAGATGCATATACGTACTATACTCAATTACCATTTAAATTTAATTGGCGTTCCTTATTTATGTTGTTTTTATATTCTTTTAACGATTCAATAAGTGTTTCATTTTGCAAGAATAAAATTAATATTAATATAAATAATGATGATGATGAAGAAGAACAAAATCAATATGTATATTGACGGAGAAGATAAAAGACTTGAGATGATTCGGAAATGAAGATATCGTCATACCTTAGGTAATTATTATTGATATAAATTTTACTTTTTTATTTTCTATTTTCTAAAAAAATTATACTTTCCTCATTCTCCATCCTTCGTTGATGATAAAATTTATGCTAAAAACTTATTAAATTTTAATCATAAAAGCTAATGTGCTGTATTAACTCTCTAATTTGGATGAGATTATATTTCATAAAGTAATTGAAATTACATTTGTTGAATTTAAATATAATGAAAAAATTTTGATTAATGAAATAAAATTATAATAAGAATTCCGTATAATTTTGAAAGTAAAAAGTTATATATTTATCTACATAATATTAGAAGATGAGTCATGGAGAAGGACAGTGATTTTTTTATTTTTTAAAAGAACACATGACAAGTGGTTAACACAATAACAACATATATGAACAAGAAAATGAAAACAATATAAATACATAATTTCAATGTAAAAGTATAAACATTTAAATTTGAGATAAGAAAGTATTTTGAAATATAAAAAAAAATCATACTATATGGATAAACTCATGTGTAATTGAAATCGTACTATAATGTTTAATCAATAAAAAAAACGCTCAAAAAACATAATTAAAATAAAAATAAAATTTCAAAATTATTACGTGGATATTTCAATTTTCAAGGTAAAACTCAAATTTTTATATGTAAGAGAATTATTTCATAATCACAATTTAGTAATGACGTTATTTGAACTATAAATAAAATAAAAAAGTTAGTAAAAGTATCACGAAAGAAAAAGAATCAAATAAAAAAGAGGATTATAATGTATCAAGAAAGCATGCAATATATAATATCATGTAACTTAATTATTAATAGATAAAGTTAGGAATAAACAATATTATATAATGAAAGAATTTCTAGCAACATAAAAAAAAATCAACTAAATTTTCATATAGGAATTTTTTAAAAATTATTTGAATATAATCTCAAATTCTATATTGACAATAAAGTGGAATGAAATTTTAGCATCTTATCACATATTATATAAAAAAACAGTTCGGTAAATTTTTAATAAGCAGAAATATTGAAAAAAAAATAAATCTTTTATTATATTTTAGATGCAAATTAATATAACCTTATTTCTATTACATGTAAAATTCTATACGAGGAAAATTAATTGAACAATAGAACAATATTTACAAAAAGAGTATTAATTAGGGATAATATGAAAATTGTACAATGAATTCACTTAAACCTAAAGTAACATAATAATTTAATACAGAAATTTGTTATTAATAATTTTTTACAATAAAGATTGTAGAACATATAATTTTGTTTGTACTAAGAACACTTCGCATAAATCATATTAATTCTTTGTCGTTATCTTCTTTAAAAGTGTAATTTTTTAATGATTTGATTTTTAAGTAAAATTACTGCGCATCGCGCGAGCACGTATACTAGTATAACATAATATGAAAGATACAAAGGTTTATATGTTTGTGTAGACAAGGAGGGGGTAGGGCGGGGGTGTGTGCAAATGCGTATCTAGGATTTTGAGATGTTGAGTGCACTATTATGAAAAAGTAGATTTAAGATATAACTTTGATCGGTTTAATATTTGGGTTCTTATTACTGAAACCCATTAAAATTTTAAAATTATAGGTCCAAAATTATTTTTTATCTATCCAAACCACTTAGAGATGTGCTATCCAATTTTAGTAAGGAAAATAAAACAAGATAGATAATAAAGATTCAAATTTCTAACATCACTTAGAGAAGTGAACCCAATTATCATCACACGGCATTATATGATACTTCGAGTGTGAATTTACATATCTATATTTAAATATTTAAAAAAATATATATAACACTTCTATATATAATTTCGGGAGGGGAGCATGAATTCACGTGAACCCAGGATTCCCTCCTAGATACGCCCAAATTCACGTGAACCCAGTGATCCCCTCCTGAATACACCCCGGAGTAAGGGATTATGTGTAAAGTGTTTTCTAAGAATCTCATATTAGGTGCCAAAGAGCTTTGATATACAATAATTAAAATCTCTCCATAAAGAAGTTGTTTATTTTGGTTTTGTTTTTTTTTAACTATAACAAAATATTGTTGTAGAGAATATATATATCGATTTCAAAAAAGACATAGTTATTATCATAAATATTATTATATAGAATGATTGTTATAAAAAAGTCTGATCGTATATTGTATGATATTAAATATAAGATGACATAGATATTATTTCAAATATTTGAAGAAAGAAATTCGAATATGGGTTTGTTTTACGATACCATTATTTTAACTTCAAATTTAAAATGGAGAATATCGTAAGTTTGAAAAACTGATTTGAGGAATTTTCGTGTGAAATAATAGCGCCTCCATTTACAAATTTTCAAAAAAATAAATATAAAATTGAGTAAAAATCATGTTCAAACGCAAATGATAAGTACTTTTTTTAGTTTCAACTTGAAGTACTCTTTCATTTTTTTTCCAACTTCAATCAAATCATGTCCAAAAGACTTAGTAATTGCAATGTAATATAGGGTGTGTTGGTATGAATGAATATGTTTTCTATGAAAATTATTTTCTTAAAAAATAACTAAGTTTCTTATTTATTTAATTTTCTAGTGTTCAGTAAATATTATTCCTGGAACATTTATAAGTAACTAGCAAAACACTATTGTGGGGTGTGATGGAGTGGGGAGTGAGGTTGGGGTGGGGGGCGGTAGACAATAAACTTGAAATATAACTTATAAAGTATTTTAAGAAAGAAAATATTTTCCTTTATATCAAACGCACTTATACTATAAAAATTCTTCTACCCGAGCAATGGAGCTACCTTTGTACAATCAAAATTAATTGATACTCTTTCGCTCGGTAATTATCTATGTAGAAGTGAACTTTCTATGTGTATATTTTATATTGAGTTCTCTTGAATTCTTGATATACATGTTTACTTCATTATATATATATGACCGGGTTGGTTTGGATTTTTCAACTATCAAACCAAATAATTTGTGTCGGATTTTTAAATTTATAAACCAAACCAAACCAATAAAACTCGGGTTTTTCAACCTCGGATTTTTTCGGATTGTTTCGGATTTTTCCGGTAAAGTATTCATACAACATATAATTTACTTGTACTTCAAGTATTTCTTTAGTCCTGCCAAAATACAGCTATCTAAGGTGTTTCTTAAAAAATAACACAAAATATGATATGATTAATGACACTAAAATATCCAACAAAAATAATAATAATCAAATCACGTAAAATAAATACTAAATGATCATAATTTAAAAGTACTAAATCATGCTAAAATAAGTTTAATAAGTATTAGTTACATGACTAAGTATTAAAGGAAATTAAAATTAGATTATGTATTTTAATTGTCTAAACCAATGTAAAACTAAAGAACAAATATTCAATATTATTATCATTCTTCGTGTTGAATTGATTTTCTTTTTGCATTAGTATTAATTTGATTTTGATTTAAGCTTTATTATAATTACCAACATCCGTGGACTATAATCTTTATTGGATCATTTAGAATTTCTAAATTTCAAACTTGAAATAATATATTAAAAGATAAAAACTATGAAAAAGTATAAGAAATATTTTAAAATTATATCAAAGTAAATATTTTTATGTATAAAATAAAATTTTAAAATTATATATATAATGTCGGGTTGGTTTGGTCTAGGGTTGATTTTTTTTAGTTAAAACCAAACCAACTCAAATATAGTTGGGTTTTTTTTCCAACACCAAACCAAGTCAAACCAAACACTAGTCGGGTTTTTTTTCCGGTTTGACACAATTTGCGGATTGGTTCGGTTTTCGATTTGGTTTTGTACACCCCTATATATATATATATATAGTTTTATTCTTTTTAATAAAAAACCTGATTCTGTTTCTATTTATTTAGTAACATATATAACTTAAATCTTTTTGAGAATTTCATGTGCACAAGAACTAATTTTCCTTATCACTATTTTTGCCAATCCACATGTGTATAAAATGTGAATAAATAATTGACATATGCAATGATGGTCATTTTGTGGATGACTTGGCAGAAAATGTGGAATATAAGCTAGGGTTTGTGATTATGTGATTTCTTCTTGTATTTCATGATGATGCTTTTGAAAACTGATATATATGGCTGATACTAAAATGTTAAATTTCTAAGGGATATATTGTACAAATTAATTCGCAAGAACCACATATAATTTATTCCCTATATCCTCTTACCCAATCTTCTCATCACCTCTCTTTGTATATTTTTTTTTTTTGGTTTAAGTTTTGGATATTTTATTCATAGCTTCCAAAATAAAAACAAGAAATTACACCTTCTTACACCCCAACAGCTAGTGTCCAACCTTGTCAAGCCCACTACTAAAAATGGAAAAAACAACAAATAGACCAGGCCCTTTCGTAAACTTGATATTCTAAGATAGGATTTTCTCCGATATCTCCGTCTCTTCGCCTTAGCTCTCTTCACTGCTTCTGTACATGAACAACAATGTTGCCTCCATGTTACTGACGTTTATGCTTTTTTCCAGTTGTGTTCAAAAGTTTCTTCCTCTTGCTTTCTTTTCTTCTATTCTCCCTCTTTTGGTCTGTGATTCCCATCATTCAGCAGGTGATTTTGCGATCTCTCTTTGTATATTGCTCATGATGAAAGCAAAAAATGGATCCCGACAAAAATAATAGCATATTCAGTGTAAATCTACAAGTGAGGTATGGAAAGAGTATTGATATGTACTGTGTATGCAGTGAAAAGACTATTTTCGACAAACTCTTGACTTAAGTTACACATACCAGAACTCAAGTATGTAAAGTGCATACCGTATATACAAGAAACCATACTAAAACAAAAATGGAGGAGAAAAAGTAGCATGCAACAAATAATATGATAATCAAAACAAAAAAAACTAATTAAGGAACAACATTAAAACTAGAATCGAAAAAGAAGCTAGTATAAGAGTAAACAAGAAGTAATAATTATATATATAGGGTTTGTGTGCGTGCTAAAATGGCTGAATTTCTATAAACTCCATAGATTGTACTCTACAACCCAACATAGATGCGAAAGAACATTCACCTTAGAGAGGGACAAAAGATTTGAAATTTATAAATCTCGATACGTAAAAAGCAGACTATATGATAGTTATAACTAGTACAGATCAAAGGGTAATTGATAATTTAGTGGATTTTCTTAATACATATATATGATATGATCAATTAGGAGCAGAAAATTGTAATGTTCATAAATGATTAAAATTATTTTAATGTTTATATGTACTAGATATTGACCTTTTTGCTTTCTTCGTATATTTACTTTTTGTATTCTGAAATTCATAATAAAAAATTCTGATTTCACCGTTGAGCTAACATTGGAAAGCAAAATCCTTATCATTATAGGGCATGCTTTGAGCCATATGATTATTTGCTCAGCCAACAATAATCCATAAGATACTCAAAAGGGAATCTTGTGCTAACTCACTTTATCAAAAGTGAATCAAGAGTAGGCCAAAGTAAGATTTTTGAAATGACTAATGTACCCCCCACAATACATGACCTTTCTAGAGTGAAAGCAATACACCCCCATAAATAATCACTTTGAGAATGAGTTGAAAGATATGTCTTTATTCAACTTGCAATCAGAGGAAGCATGTGCTCGCACCGCACTTATATAAATATATTATTTATAACTAATAAATGTAAATTAGTGGCGAAGATAACCCTTCTACAATAGCTCTTATGAATGTATGTGCGCGCACCACACACATAAATATATTATTTATAAATAATGTAAAGTAAATATGGATTAAAAACAAGAAACAAAGCCTTAAAAGATCTATAATATGTACTCTCAAATCAAACAAATAAGTTGAGTTGTGGACCTCTCAAGGAAATACAATGGTAGTCATCTTTCTTATTACTCAAAAAACCAATTGATAGGAAAACATGTGACATTTAGCTTCTCGAGAATCAAACTCTATGAATTTTGATTAATATTTTTAAGATATATTTTTCTTATACATGTGTGTATACATATATATACAAAAATAACAATATATTGTGTTTTAATATAATTTTCGAATATCTAATTAAATACTAATTTTAGAATATTGTCCGACTATAACATGAAAAATATTTTAAAACAAGGGAGATAATATATATATAGTCTCAAGTTGATAATTAGAGTTAGAAGTTTCATATGGAAAAATAGTCTACTAGTATGCTTTCGTTGGTATATTCTATGTCACTCGAAAGGGATACACAGAGTTTTGGGTACCAAAAGGGTTGTGATCTAGTTAATGGTTATAAGAACGCAATAAGTGATGTGTAGATTAAGCTCACGTACATCATGGATCGGACAAAAATCCACCCATTATCGATCAAATGAATTTTAAAATATTGAATGTATGATTGGCTTTCGGAAATATCTCGATGATCCATAAATTTGAATAGGGTGATATATAAGAAACTAATTATACTCTCTTTTTTTAAATTTTCTATCGATGTCTAGTACCTGCATTCAGAGGCGGAGCTACCCTAGGGCAAGGGGTGTCAAGTGACACCTCTTTATTGAAAAATTACATTGTATATATAGGTCAAAATTTGGTTTAATAAATATATATACAAGTGTTGGCACCTCGTAACACAAGTTGAAGGTTTAGTGTATTTGTTAAGGAGTTGTAAAGATTGTTTGAGGTTGTGTGTTCTATCTTGAATACCAATGCTTATACATTTTTAATTTATATTTTGACACTCCTTAATAAAAATCATGGCTCCGCCATTGCTTGTATTTGGAGTCTGACTATTTCAGATTCGCACCGCGCGTAAGACCCAATTCACTATCTGTATTTGGAGTCCGACTATTTCAGATTCACACCGCGTGTGTAGGACTACAACCAAAAAAAAATTCAAACTCAAAATTTCTGATTAAGAGAGAAGCAGCCCACGTCTGTTACACATAATGTTGCAATTGTTGTGGGTCATATAAATAAGGTTCTTTTTCCGGTGATAAGTAATCACATATTTCCAAACAACTTACAACATCATGCATGCACTAGTTTAGAAATGTGACTTATAGCAAATGTACTAACAATAATGAAACCAAAATACATATTTGATAATCAGACACACGTGTCATAATCCGATTGGCTTGTAATATATGAGTAGATAATTGACTACAATATTAGAGTGACACATATATAGATGATGTCCATTTTTGGGTTATTGATGATGATGATAATCTAATAGGGGCATTAATGGTCCCACTTATCACATGGAGGGGGCAGAAATAGTCATATACAAAATCTACTCTAATCTCCTCTCCACCATTTATCATTTATCTCTCACGTGGTACTCCTAACCCCACTCTACAGTAGTTGCTTCTTCTAATTTTCTTACACCATTATAAAGTCTATTACATAGTCCAAGATAATAGAAAAGAGTGGAAGATTCAACGAGACGAGTGTTCTATAATATTTTGAAATATTGATTTAGGTATAGCTTATGTTGGTGATCATCAAGATTAGATATAGTAAATCTATATCATGAGTAACGATCATTCATCTGCTTCATATATCCATATGGTACGTAAACTAAAATATCTATGATCTACTTATTATTTATTTTGTGATCGATGATCATTAAAAAAAAGTAGTACACTAGATGATGTTAAATTTCTCTTTTGATCAGAGTTTTCTGATTTGAGCTCCTAGTATGAAAAAATTCTTCCAATTGAAGCCCTACGTGACTTGAATCTAAATTAGTTGGGCTTCGATACGAATATCAGATGAAAACCTTTTTAAAAAAAAATCTATTTTGTGATGCATGTATAGTTCAAAGAACTTGTGTGTTAAGCATTCAGTATATGCTTTGGAGCCTAACTAACATAACCAATTTCAAGATTTTAACTTTATGAATTTTGGATTTTGACCACTGAACTCATCACCTTGTTTGAGTTTTGAGTTCATTGTTCAATATTTTCGGTAATTTTAGGGCTCATCAAATAAACCCTTATCTATATATACTTCTAGATCTGCCTCTACCAACTAATTTGTATGTGTATCGTGTAGCGTGATCCCTATTAGGATTTTTCTCACTCTTAATTTTTAGGTCTTAAATTCGATAAAATCTTATCTATTTCATCACAATTTTCGATATTACAAAATAAAGGGTTACTAACCTGCTAATCCTATTTTAGGTGCAGCACCTGATAGAGAAGTGTTTGATTTACAAAATGACGAAAGAAGAGTGCATGGAGGCACTATCCAAGCATGCAAACATCAAACCTGTTATCACTTCTACTGGTTAGTTTTAACTCTTTTAAATTTTATTAGAGTTTAAGTTCTATATACTAATGATGTATAACATATTTACATGATCAGATATGAAAATAGAGTAAATAACCTATTATTATTAGAACTAGTTAAATAATTACTAATATGGTATTCATTAATTAGCTTATGCATGCATGCGAATTTCCGTTTGAAGGTTTTAAAACACACATATATAATCAATCACGTTGAACCCACTGACTTTAGATTCATACATGATCGAGTCATCTCCAATGTGTACGGCTGATCTCATATATCGTTATGATCAGTTGTGACGGAGCCAAAAATTTCGCTTAGTAGTGCAATATATGAAGAAGTAAACACATAAACTAGCTGAAGGGCTACTCAGAATTTGTATTTGTTTTAAGAAAATTCATTTAATATGTACAAATTACTCCCTTATCCGTCTCATTTTATATCATGAGTTAGTTTGACTTAACACGGAGTTTAAAAAGGAAATTTTTTTAAAAAAAATTTGTGGTCTAAAATAAGTGATAGGTGTTTATGTGACTATAAATCATTTCATTAAGAGTAAAATTAGTATTTTAAAGTTAAACTATTACTTAATATATATATGTCATTCTTTTTTAGACCGATTTAAAAAAAAAGTGAGTCATATAACCGAGACAAAAAAAGTATAAATTTAGAACATGATAATTTCAAAGTACTGCAATCTAGAATTCACAAATTACTTCAAATGGTGAATCTCATGATACTAATAAAGGGGCATATTAATAGCTAGTGCCTATGTTCAACAATAGTTGTTCATTATTGACTTGACACATCCCTTAAAAAATAAAAAATAATAGGGGTAATATTACTATATTATCCTTTGTGTTATATGATAAATAATATTTAATAGCAAGGGTAAAATAGACAGAAAAGACAAATTATCTCTTGATTTTCTAAATTGGACAAATATTGTTGGACAACTATTTTTAGTATAGTGGACAAGTATTATTGAACAAAGAGAATAGCTTATTTTAACATTGCACGTAAACTCATTTTCTTTCCGCTAAACTAGATTGTTTATGTACATATTTTCTAGAATTGATTTTAATATTATCATGCATTCAAAAAGCTAAATAACCAAACTTGATTGAATACAGAGTTATTTACTTCGAAAAACAAGAATCAATTCCCATATATTAATGATGTACACATATTATAAAAATAAAAATCTTAGCTAGCTAAATTCACTTCTGATACAATTTGTAAATCTTGAATCCGACTTTGATCATGATTTTGCAGTGTGGAAAGAACTAGAGAAAGAGAACAAAGAGTTCTTCGAGGAATACAAAGAATCACAAAATAACAAAGATAGTATGACAGAGGAAGAGACAAGTGCTATGATAGAGAAATTGATATTAGATTCCAAAGAACCAGGTCCTTCCAAGGAATCAGACAAGAAATAATAACAATAATAATAATAATAATAATAATAATAATAACAGATATTATAACCATGTACGCGATTGCGATCTAACCTTTGAGTTCTCATAAAATGTGTAAAGTATTTTTACATTATCAATGTATTTTAATCTAGTCTAATATGTATATTACGGTTTATTAATAATATATTACTTATTATGAATACTAACTTGTAATTATCTTTTAAATGCATGCGAGAGATAGGTTTGCACGTACCAATGTGGTCCCTATTTCATTGAAAAATGTGGGCATATGTCGCTTATCGTACTAGTATGTGTTGAAGAATGAAAAAGGTTTTACATTGATGGTTAAAGAAGTATGCTAGTTTTTGGATTGAGTTAGATCAGAAGTTCGTTTTTTTATTACATGGCTATGGTATCAAAGCAAGACTTATCTCACCCGATGTTGGGCCCTCAATTAATTAAATTATGTACGCTCCAGATTTTTATTCCTGAGCGTGAGATGGTGTGTTGAAGAATAAAAAGAGAGAAGTATTGAAAACACTCTTGAATTGGCACAAATTATTAGTTTCATATTTCCGAACTATTGACAGCCTTAAAAATAACACTTTACTTGATTATACACCCCCGATTTGCAACAAGACATATCAAGAGGTCACAAACTCTTATAGGAGCATGGAGCTCTTAATTAAAAAATTCGAGAAAAGCATCGAAAACACCACTGAACTTGGCAAGAATTTAGGGGTGTATTTCACTCATGTTGCAAGATGGGGGTAAGTTGAAGTTTAGTTAATTAATCAAGTAAATAGGTGTTTTTAAGGCTGTCAATAATTCGAGAATGAAACTAATAATTCACGCCAAGTTTAAGGGTATTTTCAATACTTCTCTCAAATAGACGTCAATAGTTAATGAGATGAAGAATCTTTTATATGAACTTAAATAATTTCCGTCTCATAAACTAACATTTGGGGTTGAGTTACATATGTTCGAAATATATTTTTTTACACTGTACTGTCCTTTTCGTGGTGTACGATATATACTTGTTGGTTATGCTCCAAACATCCCACTTGATTAAATTTATTTGTATGTGTCATAACTCACAAGTTGGTGTTGACAAGACAAAATAATCACCAAAACCTTAAAAGAAATTAAATGGTTGGTGGATTGATTCAAGGCGTATCCAATGTATTGGATAGATTTTGGCTTAGGCTATATGTGTATAGATATATTTATGTTCGGAAATTTGTTAAATATGTATAAATAATTTATCCTAAACTTAATAAATTTAATGAAAATAGTAGAATTATGAATTTAAATTTGTAAAATTTAAATTCTAGACCTGTCTTGAAATCGTAAGTATAAGAGTTGTGAATGAATTGGTGGAGAACGACCAAGGGACGAGCCCAACAAATCATATTAAAAGTGGTTTATGTATTTATTTGCCTTCAATGTATACGATACATTTTTCTTTTCTCAAAATAATGACACATCAATATTTTTCCCATATTGAATTTTAATTTATGTGGCAATTTTTTTTTTTGACCTTGAACCAAATTATCAGTGGAATTGAATCTGTAAATCACCTTTAAAGCATAAACATGTAGATTCAAAAAATTAAACTCTAAATGAAGTAGATATATCGACGAAGCGGTACCTGCTTCTAGCCTCGAAAAAAGTATCTATATATATATCACATTTAAAGCATAAACATTGAAATTTAAAAAAATTACACTCCAAAATAAAATAGCTAGATATATCGACAAAGAGGTACCTGCTTCTAGCCTCGAAAAAAANTTTTAGACGAAATCGCTGCTATTTCGTCATTTTGTCAGAGGAAAATCGCTGCTGATTTTGCCCTTTTGGCTAGAATAAAAAGTGATGTGCCCTTTTGGAATTTTTGACAATTTTTTTTGCCCTTTAGGCTCCGGACTCCATTATATACATCATCATCATCATCAGTATTAATAAGAGGCTAGAAGCAGACAATCATATCGATCGATGATATTTTTTCAAATTTTAATATTTGTCTGCTTCTAGCCTCTTATTAATACTGATGATGATGATGATGTATATAATGGAGTCCGGAGCCTAAAGGGCAAAAAAAATTGTCAAAAATTCCAAAAGGGCACATCACTTTTTATTCTAGCCAAAAGGGCAAAATCAGCAGCGATTTTCCTCTGACAAAATGACGAAATAGCAGCGATTTCGTCTAAAAAAAAAATTTTAATTAAAAATCGCTGCCACAACAGCGATTTTGTAAAAAAAAAATAAAAAAATATTTTTTATTAAAAACGGCAGCGATTTTTTAAAATTTTGTTTTTATTATTATTATTAAAAAACGTTGCCATTGTAAAAGAAAAAAAAAATTGCTGTAGCAGCGATTTTAAGTCAGAATTTTTTTTTTCTTACACATCGCTGCAGGGGCAGCGTTTTTCATGCCGAGTGCTATTATTTTCATGCCTATTATTACTTATTAATAATATAAAAATGATAAACAAGACGACAGTATACTCAATAAAATTGTTGAAGCATGAGGAAAATTGAATTATATATCATAAATAATAATAAAAGAATATTAAATTAAAAAAAAGCTTTTTTTTTAAATTCTTAACCAAATTCGCTGCTATAGCAGCGATTTTGAAGAATTTTTTTTTTCTTTTTTGAGAAAATATGCAACGATTTTTATTTTTGTTTTGTCAGAAGCCCTTTTGGTTAATTTTTTTTTGATGTGCCGTTTTAGGTTTTTTAAAGAAAAAGCAGAGATCTTTAATTAAAAAAAATTACAAAATCGCAGTGA
This sequence comes from Solanum stenotomum, assembly GCF_019186545.1. Lineage (NCBI taxonomy): Eukaryota > Viridiplantae > Streptophyta > Magnoliopsida > Solanales > Solanaceae > Solanum > Solanum stenotomum. The sequence continues at coordinate 63,921,167 of NC_064283.1, forward strand.
TTTTTAATTAATTTTTTTTTATTTTTACAAAATCGTTGTTGTGGCAGTGATTTTTAATAAAAATAATTTATTTATTTTTTTACAAAATCGCTGCTGTGGCAGCGATTTTTAATAAAAAATATTTTATTTTTTATTTTTACAAAATCGCTGCCGACAGCGATTTTTAATTAAAAAAAATTTAGACGAAATCGATGCTATTTCATCATTTTGTCAGAGGAAAATCGCTACTGACGCAACGATTTTGCCCTTTTGGCTAGAATAAAAAGTGATGTGCCCTTTTGAAATTTTTGACAATTTTTTTTGCCCTTTAGGCTCCGGACTCGTATATAATGTATATATATGTCGTATGGTTGTCTGCTACTCCCTCCGTCCACAATTGTTTGTCAGGGTAAGGTCATGCACATCCCTCAAGGAAAATTTAATACAAGATGTAATTTGACTAATATAACTCTACTATATCAAGAATACCAGAAGTCCACATAACTTTTCCATTGAACTACACAATCATTAAGGGCAGAATTGGAAAAAAGTGACTAATTATTTCTTGATTGTTTAAATTGACAATTAATCGTGGACATCTATTTTTAGTATACCTGCCAAACAATTGTGGACGGAGGGAGTACATTTTTATAAATTTGGTTGTGTAGCTGTCTTGTGGCCTGCGTGATTTATGAATATTCAAAGTTATTTTTATAGCAATAAATGAAGCCTAATTAATAAAGTGGGGACTATTTAGCTTACGTCCCTATCGGTAGACTTTCAAAAAAAACGTACACGTTCCGTAGAAATGACAATAGGGCGGGGTAGGTTTAAGGCTAGACAAAATGAAACGGGCATAAGGCGAGTTCTAAAATATCTTTCAAAAATAATGTGAAGGCAGATCGGAATTTTTTAAAAATAAAAATTCTAAAAATACAATTGAAATGTAATTATAGCTCAACTAATGTGCAAATTATATACAATTGAAATCTTCTTCTAATTTTAGAAAAATAAATCTTTTCTAAGAAGAATGTAAAATTGTTTTATTTGGGTGTTGTGTGAGGATTGACTAGGATTTTAATTAGTGTATATTATAGAGATGATTATTTGATTCTGATTCTTGTTTCTTAACTAGGTTTAAGTATGTACCTTTTTTCTTGATTTTGTTTGGGTATTTTGAACTTTGTTCCTGCGTGATTATATATGGTCATATTTTATTATGAAATTTGAAAAAAGAATAATTTATTTTTAAAGTAAAAAATGATATTTGAAAATAACGATAATTGTGTTTGGCCATAAATATAAATTAAAATTATTTTTTTATTTTTTATAAATAATTTGGAGTGAAAAAAAAAGGAGTGAAAACACATCAGATTATGCGGAGTGAGGCAGGACAGATTAATGTTTTTACATAATTACAAGTAATTGTTGGTAATAAATAATATTACGAAACCGCAATATATATATTGGACCAGCTTAAAAATACACTAATAGTGTAAAAATATTTGACACATTTTATGAGAACTCAGACGTTAGATCGCTATCGCGTACGTGATTATAATATATTATTATTATTATTATTATTATTATTATTTGGAATCTAATATCATTTTCTGTATCATAGCATTCAACTCTTCCTCTGTCATATGATCTTTGCTTTGTGAATGACTGAAAAAACTCCTTGTTCTCTTTCTCTAACTCCTTCCACACTGCAACATATAAATGGACAATATTATGATCAGAAGTGGATTTACGATTTGAAGTTATGTAAAATATATAGTTTAGCGAAAAGAACATGAGTTCATGTGCACGGTAATATAGGCTATATATCCGTTCCTCTAGTATCAGGGTGTATCATGGTGAGGTTCAAAATTTGAAATTTATGAATTTTAGATTCTAATCCTTTAAATTATCAGATTCTGAATTTATAATATTTATGTATATATATATATATATAAAATAAATTTTCTAAAAAAAATACAAATTTTGAGTATAAGTTAGCTACTATTTGATACTAGTACACCAAGGGTGGAACCAAGGGTTCATGATCCGAATTCCCATTGAAATTGTACAGGATATGTATATTATGTTTGATCTTCTTGAATTCTTTGTTTATTTATTTATATGAATCTCTTTAGTGAAAATTTCGATTATCTAAATACTGATGATGAAATCAATAGTAAATATTGAGAGGTGATTCAGGTAAATTTAAAGTCAGTGGGGTCAGCGCGATTGATAATTAATGTGTTAGGGTTTTGCCCTAATTTTCTTACCATAATTTAAGATTTATTTTTCCTTAAAGAAAAGACAAAACATTACCATAAATGTTTTTACTTTTCTTGAAAGGAAAATATAATATTCTTTCGTATTTGGTTTATTCTCTCATTTTAGGACTCTTTTTCTAGTAGGAAGGTTTTAGGACTCTATAAATATAGGTTTGTTTCTTCTAACACAAACACAATAGAATTCACAATGTAGACGTTTAAGAGTCTTGTTTATGGGGAGATTTTCTCTCTACAGTTTTTATGTTTTTTATTAGTTTTTAATTATGTAGACCAATGGTCATATCAAATAATAATATTATATCCTTTAGTATAGTTTTATGTGTCGTCTAATTTATCAATCATATTATGTGCAATTGTAAGCTTCCGCATGACGCCCTAATCACCCTTCATAACCCAACAAGTGGTATCAGAGCACATGGTTTAAAGATCTGGTGGTCCTATGGTTCAATGAGGTTGAAGAAAGGCTCAAGATAGTTTCAAATCAATTTGTAATCAACGTGATAATAATGAAGATTTTTGTGCTACTACATGTGGAGAAAAAATTCAAATATATTTTCAACAGTATCTTGCTGCTCCATCGTTTAAAACAAAATCAATTTTCAACTCATGCTTATTTTAGAGCATGGGCTCCAACTTTCAACCCCTGCAAACTTTAATGCTCGGGCTCCACATTTAACTCATGTATATTTACTTCTAACGCATGAGCTCCACTTTTAATTCATTCGTCTTATTTTTAACACATGAGCTCCACTTTCAACTCATGCATATTACTTTTAACGCATGAGTTCCACTTTCAACCCTGTTCATTACTTTTAACACAGGACTCCAGTTTTTAACCCATATCAATTTTAAATCATGGTAAGCAATAGTGATACATGAAGATTTTGTGAAGAACAAGATTATCAAGCATATGAAGAAGACAGATCAAGTTTTGTCAAGAAAATTCAGCCAAAAGGGGAGATTTGTTAGGGTTTTGCCCTAATTTTCTTACCATAATTTAAGATTTATTTTTCCTTAAAGAAAAGACAAAACATTACCATAAATGTTTTTACTTTTCTTGAAAGGAAAATATAATATTCTTTCGTATTTGGTTTATTCTCTCCTTTTAGGACTCTTTTTCTAGTAGGAAAGGTTTTAGGACTCTATAAATATAGGTTTGTTTCTTCTAACACAAACACAATAGAATCCACAATGTAGACGTTTAAGAGTCTTGTTTATGATTCTCTCTGCAGTTTTTATGTTTTTTATTAGTTTTTAATTATGTAGACCAATGGTCATATCAAATAATAATATTATATCCTTTAGTATAGTTTTATGTGTCGTCTAATTTATCAACCATATTATGTGCAATTGTAAGCTTCCGCATGACGCCCTAATCACCCTTCATAACCCAACATAATGTGTATGTGATTTACAACCTTCAAACTGAAATTTGCATGCATAAGATAATTAATGAATACCATATTAATTATTTAACTACTTATAATAATAGGCTATTTCCTTTATTTTAATTAATCTGATCGTGTAAAAATATTATACATCTTTAGTATATATAACTTAAACTTTAATAAAATTTAAAAGAGAAAAAATTAACCAGTAGCAGTGATTACAGGTTTGATGTTTGCATGCTTGGATAGTGCCTCCATGCACTCTTCTTTTGACATTTTGTAAATCAAGCACTTTTCTATTAGGTGCTGCACCTAAATTAGGGCTAACATGTTAGTAAGCAATATATATATTAGAAGCATAGAGAATAAACAATTATTTATCTTAATTTGCAGTTTTGATCATATGATTACGTGATGGAATGGATAAGATCTGATTTATCCATCCTTATTAACCAGAGATTTCGAATTTAAATTTTAAGAATGACAAAAAAACTTAATGGCTAGGGAGCACGAATAGGCATTAAACGGTGTACATCCAAATTGGTTGGTAGGAGTAGATCTATAGCAGTAGTAGTATAAATATGGGTTCATTTGAACCCGTAATTTTTACTCTAAACATCGAAGTTGTTGGATATATTGAACCGTGAACTCAAAACTCACACAAGCTAAGGTATGATGAGTTTAGTGGTCAAAACCTGAGCAATGAAATCACAAAGTTAAAATTTTCAAGTCTGTCACGTTAGTTGGACTCCCAAAGCAAATATTGAATATTGAATAAATGAGATATTAAAAAAACAAAAACGAACTCCACTATATTAGTTGGAATCTCAAAACAAATATTGAACAATACTGAGTAAATGAGAATTCGAAAAAATTAAAAACAACCAAGAATATATTTTTGATTGATATGATAGTGCTATAAATAGCACAAGTTCTTTGAATACTATATATATATATATATATATATATATATACACACACTCATCGATCACAAAACAAATAATGAGTGGACCATAGATATTTTAATTTACCATGTGGATATATGAAGCAAATGAATGATCGTTACTCATAAATAATGAGTGGACCATAGATATTTTAATTTACCATGTGGATATATGAAGCAAATGAATGATCGTTACTCATAGAGCTGTCAATATGGGCTGGCCCACCTCATTCGGGCTAATCTATACAGGCTTTGCAATTTGACTGGTCAGGTCGGGCTAGCCCATTTTTTATGTGGGCCAAAAAGTGGTCGGTCCAGCCCACAAATGTGGGTTACAGGCTTTGCCGGACAACCCTTTTTTCTTAGAAGTATATATATTTTTATAATTTTTTAAATTAAATTATAATTTAAAAATATTATCATAAATATCGACAAGACAATATTACATGAGGTTAGTGTTACTACTTGTTAATCAAATACACAAATATAATTATCTATTTATTAAGTTTGATTTCAAGTAAAAACATAAATAGCTAAATTGAAATATTAACCTAATTGTTTTTCAATGATCATAATAAAACACAAAAACTATGATAATATTCCATAAGCTATGGCCTATGTAGTGATTCCCTAGAAATTTTAGGAATTTTTTATTTTATGTAGTACATATTTTATAAACATAATTTGTATTTAAATTGTAATATTTCAAACTTTAAACATATTTTGAGTGTAGACTCTTGTTCTTTTAAATACTCTATTTTGTTTTTATTTTTTAATTAATTTTTATCTATGGAAAATTGTATGAAATAGCAAACTATTAATTCAAATTAAATGTTATAGCCATAGTTTATTTTAATTGTAATTCGCAGCAAACATCCCCTTTTTTTGCCATCTGATTTGGTATACAATTTATCATTTTATACATTTCGGTATGAAATGTATAAAATGTGTTTGTGTTTGTGTTTGTGTTTGTGTTTGTATAAAGCGAGAGAAAAGTGTATATACAAATACAAATACACATATTTTCGTCTTATACACTTACAATTATACAAATTACAATGTATAAATGAATTTATACAAAACTGAACAATTTGTATAAAATTGAATGTTTGTAGCGAATTATATAAATCAAAAGCTCCATAACAAACATAAAATTTATTATGGAGCGCAATTATGCAAACTATAGCTATAACATACAAATATGATTTTTATGTTTACTATATGTGAAAGTTGTTCATTTTTATTTGGCCCACGGGCCGGCCCTATCCATATTTCTCAAGCCCCACAAATCGACAGACTTATTCAGGCCAGACTAAAAACTCTTTTCTTAAATGAACTCTCAAAATTGTAGTCCAACCCTATCAAATCACGGGTTAGGCCAAATCGGCCCAACGGGCCTAGCCCATATTAACGGCTCTAGTTACTCGTGATATAAATTTACTATATCTACTCTTAATGATCACCAACACAAGCTATACCTAGATCAATATTACAAAATATTAGAAAATACTCGTCTCGTCAATTCTTTTAATGATCACCAACAGAAGCTATACCTATATCAATATTGTAAAATATTACAGAATATTCGTTTAGTCGATTCTTCCTCTTTCATTTATCTTAGACATATAGTGAGTGAGTGAATAAATAAATAAAAATTAGACTTTATAATAGTGTAGAATAATAGAATTAGAGTGGGTAAGACCAACTCCAACCCACCTCTATTTTACTCTCTATTCTCTATATTTGGAGAGTAAAATAGAGAACGGACACTCCAATCCATCTCCATATCACTCTCTATTCTTCATATATAGAGAGGTGAATATTAGGGCATCTCCAACCCAATCCTCTATTTTACTCTCCAAATATAGAGTTCTCTATTTTTTCAGACAATCAACTCCAACCCAATTCTCTATTTTACTCTCTAAAAAGGAATCTTTTTCTCTCTCCTCAATTTTATATTATTATTTCTATTTCATTCTTATTTTCTTATTTCATATTATAAATCCTTTATTTCTTTTTTTCCAAATAATTACTTTATATAATTTTTAACGTGATATAAAATTATTTTTTATTCTAAATTTTTAAATAACATAAATTGCAAGAAAATATAATATAATACATAAATTAGGGGACAAATTCAAATAAAAGTGACATACAATTACATAAACACTCAATTTTCAAAATTATTACGTTGCTCCCATAAATGCTCTATTAATGCATTACGGAGTTCAAAATGAGCATTTTTGTCCTTAATTTTTTTATGTCTAGCTAAAAATTGTTCAAACCGGAGATTTTCATCTACCACCATTTCAATAGTTGGAGTTGGAGCCTCTATGGCATCTTGAATTGGTGCATTAAGATCACGTTCATCCTCAATTATCATGTTGTGCAGTATAATACATGTAGTCATTATATCATGTAGCACTTCCTTTCTCCAAAAACGTGACGGTCCTGCAATAATTGCAAAACGTGATTGCAAAACTCCGAATGCACGTTCAACATCTTTTCGGCACGATTCTTGTTTCATCGCGAAATATTTCTTTTGTTGGGAATGAGGATCACGAATAGTTTGAACAATTGTAGACCATTTAGGATATATACCATCAGCTAAATAATAACCCATATCGTATTCTTTTCCTTGAATAACATAATGGGCGGGAGGCGCAATACCGCTAGCAAGATTGGAAAATAAATGTGATGACTCTAAAACATTAATATCGTTATTGGTGCCAGGCAAACCAAAATAAGCATGCCATATCCAAAGGTCATAATCAGCAACAGCTTCAAGAATAATTGTTGGTGATCCACTACGACCTGCGTATTGCCCAGCCCATGCCGTTGGACAATTTTTCCATTTCCAGTGCATGCAATCTAGACTACCTAACATTCCTGGGAAACCACGTTGCTCACCAATGTGTAGAAGCCTCGCAACATCGTTAGGTGTTGGTGATCTCAAATATCGCTCACCAAAAACCTCTACAATAGCTCGACAAAATCTCTTCATACTTTCAATCGTAGTTGACTCTCCAATTTTCACGTATTCGTCAGTGGCATCCGCTGGCAAACCATATGCCAACATTCTAAACACAGCAGTAATTTTTTGCAAAGTAGATAATCCAAATCTACCTAGTGCATCAATGCGTTGTTCAAAGTACGTGTCGTGATCTTTAATTGCATCAACGATACGAAGAAACAAATTGCGGGACATTCTATAACGACGGCGAAATATTGCATCATTAAAGCGTGGTGTGGCTGAAAAATAATCACGAAATAAATTATCATCTGCCGCCTCACGATCACGATTGATTACCACATGACCTGGAATGGAGCCACCTATGAAAACTTCATTAGTATGGTTTTGTAGAACTTGTTGGAACATGTAGTTGTTCATACGTAGTTGATTTATTAAATTATCATGGTGTTCTGTACTAGGAAAAAAATCCAAATCTAACGAAGATGATGACGAAGAAGAAAAATCTTCATCATTATTATTAGAACAATCTCCAAGATTGAAATTCATTTTCAAAGGACAAACCAAATTACTTTAATATGTTTTGAAATGAAATGAATGTGCAGACTTCAAGTGGTAAATGGTATTCATTATATAATATGTAATGTTTTATCTAAAAAATATTAAATGTACTGATGAGAATCTCATCCAACCGTTTATAATAAGATGAAATCCATCTAATGGTGAATATGAAGATTACATTCTATCTTAATACGGTAAAATCTTATCCACACGGTGTATACATTAAACGAATACAATTTTTATTGTTACGTAATAAAGTAAAACACGAGTTAATTAATTAAAATTGCGTAAAATGAATTATTAATTCAAACACATGAGATGCATGTATTAGATTGTTGTATACATTATGTGCGGATAAATTTTACTCGATTAATATCTACATATAATTTTTTTTATCTAAAATAACTTTGAGATAACTATGAGAATCTCATCCTACGGTTAAAAATATGGTGAAATTCATCCAATAGTAAAAATCAAAATTACATTCTATCCTATTTATCTACATGCAATTTTATTTTATCTAGAAGTAATTTTTTGAGATAAGGATGAAAATCTCATCCTATGGTTAAAAATATAGTGAAATCCATCCCATGGTGAAAATGAAGATTACACTATCCAATTAATATTTATAGATAATTTTTACTTATCTAAAAAAAAATTTGAGATAAGGATGAAAATCTCATCCAATGGTTAAAAATAAAGTGAAATCCATCCCATGGTAAAAAGCAAAACTTACGTTCTATATGTATAATATTATGTTATGTATTGTATTGTTATCTTGTATTTAAATTATTATGTTATGTATTGTATTGTTATCTTGTATTTAAATTATCATATCATGTATTGTATTTTTAAATTAAATTTTTTCATCTTGCCATTTTAAATTTGCGTATTCTTTATAATGAAAATTAATAATAAAATAAAATTTTATTATTCACGAAAATTAGAAAAAAAAATTAAAATACTATTAATTTGAAATTAAAATAGTATATATTAAATAATGTTTTTAAAAAATATTATGTTACATTTAAAAAAGAATTATGAATATTAGATATTTAATTAATGGAATTATATGAAAAATAATATGTTAACTACAAAATAATAGAAAATAATAATAAAATAATGAAAAAGTGAAATAGAGAGGTGAATAGTAGTTCTCCAAATTTGGAGAACTACTATTCACCTCTCTATAAATGGAGAATAGAGAGTAATTTAGAGGGTGGTTGGAGAGCCCTTTCTCTATTTTACTCTCCAAATATAGAGAATGGAGAGTAAAATAGAGTGGGGTTGGAGATGGTCTTAGTTCTCCAAATTTGGAGAACTACTATTCACATTCTCTATTTCACTTATTGATTATTTTATTATTATTTCTATTACTTCTAATTAACATATTATTTTACATATAATGTCATTAATTAAATATCTAATATTCACAATTCTTTTTAAATGTAATATAATATTTTAAAATATATATTATTTAATATATACTACTTTCATCCCGAATTAATAGTATTTTAATTTTTTCTAATTTTCATCAATAATATAATTTGATTTTACTATTAATTTTCACTATAAAGAATACCCAAAATTAAAATGATAAGATGAAAATTTTAGTTTGAAAATACAATACATAATATGATAATTTAAATACAAGATAACAATACAATCCATAACACAATAATTTAAATACAAGATAAATTACAATACAATACATAACATAATAATTAATTCGCGATAACAAAGCAAGAATCATGCCGAAAAGATGTTGAACGTGCATTTGGAGTTTTGCAATCACGTTTTACAATTATTGCAAGACCGTCACGTTTTTGGAGAAAGGAAGTGCTACATGATATAATGACTACATGTATTATACTGTACAACATGATAATTGAGGATGAACGTGATCCTAATGCACCAATTCAAGATGGCGTAGAGGCTCCAACTCCAACGACAGAAATGGTGGTAGATAAAAATCTCCGATTTGAACAATTTTTAGCTAGATATAAGAAAATTTAAGGACAAAAATGCTCATTTTGAACTCCTTAATGCATTAATAGAGTATTTATGGGCGCAACGTAATAATTTCAAAAATTGAGTATTTATGTAATTATATTTCACGTTTATTTGAATTTGTCCATTAATTTGTATAATATATAATATTTTCTTGCAATTTATGTTATTTAAAAATTTAGAATAAAATATAATTTTATATTAAATAAAAATTTTGAAAAAAATAAAATTTTATATCACATGATAATTATATAAAGTAATTATTGGGGAAAAAATAAAGGATTTATATATGAAATAAGAAAATAAAAATGAAATAGAAATAATAATATAATATTGAGGAGAGAGAAAAAGATTCTTTTTAAAAAGTAAAATAGAGAATTAGGTTGAAATTAGTTGTCTGAAAAAATAAAAAATTATATATTTAAATTTTAGAGAGTAAAATAGAGTGTAGGGTTGGTGATGCCTAAGGTGACCCATGTGAGAGATAAATAATAAATGGTGGAGAGGGGATTAGAGTAGATTTTGTATATGTGAATATTATCTACCCCACCATGTGATAAGTGGGTCCAATAATGCCATTTAGATCAATCATCATCAATAACCCAAAAATGAACAAATACCTTTATATGTGTCATTCTCCTATTGTACTAAATTATCTACTCACAGTTTGCAAACCACTCAAATTTCGACGCGTGTGTGTCTGAATGATCAAATATACCTGACTTTATTAGTCATTTTTCTAAACTTGTTCATGCATGATGTTGTTTGGAAATATGTGATTACTTATCACCTACTAACTTTTTTTGTAAGTAGTGTTTTAGTTTGTTGTCACAACTCAACTAATTGTCCAATTTTAGTTAGTTTCCTAGGGCTAGTGGTTCCCAATATGCTTTAAGTCCAAAAACTTGGCAACTAAAAGTGTGATTCTAGTTGGTGAATATACAACATTAACTTTCGGTCGGTGAATATACCACAAATTATAATAAATAAATTATTGTCGAAAAATAAAATGACATAAATAAATTAATAAATATTCAGGCTGATGCACCAATATTTCACTCTCTTTAAGGAGATTCAAAGTCAACATCGGGTATAATCTACACCAATTTCACAATATATCTCTTGACCTATCCCTTAATTTATAAAATTATGATCACTATACATTGTATTATGCTCTTTTCGTTTCAAAATATTCATTATATTTCACTTCCCGAGAGTTAATTTCTGAAACAAGAAAATATCATTCATATATAATACTAACATTAATCAGAATGTTTAACCATGCCATTACAATCAAGTACATCAAGTGAAGAATCACAAAAACAGAAAACCAAACATAGTGAAAATTAAATGAAAACACTTAGTTTTTAAGGGGTAATGTACACAGTGAAGTGTGTAATTGTTTCAAGACCATCAGTTGTATGTTGATCAACATGAGGCATAGTCTCAATTGTTGCATATCCTTTGGCATTTTCATATTTTCCAGTACCTCCAATGATTGCAATGTGTGAAATTGGTGTCGCGGTCCTATGGATTCCAAAAAAGCTAATAGTGTCATCAACTTCATGTCCATGTTCACCATGGAACAGAGTTGTTAATGCTAGTGTATGGCTCGTCCCATCGGACGAGCTTGTTAGGTAAAACCCCTGTGCTCTACCAAGAATTGATGATCCCAATTCTTGTCCTTCTGATATTTCGTTGTCCACGACAGTTATGGATCCAAACATGAGTTGTTGAAGGGTAATACCACTGGGAAGTTGCCCTGCTGTGACAAATGGTTGGTTGTCACCGGTATTGACAATGTCGTTGTTGCCTGTGTTTTGTAAGACGGTGTTGGGCTGTTGTTGTCCGTTTAGGCCTGCTAGGAAAGGGTAGTTGTTGTTGTTGACAATGTCGTTGATGTTGTTTAGGGGAACTCCACCGTCTAGTGGGAAGACGTTGTTGTTGGCCTTGGTGAAAGGTAAGTTGTTAGCGTCAGTGCTAGCTACGATGCCTGTGACTACTCTCCCCGAAGGGTGTGTACCACCAAGGATGTCATGCATGAAGAATGAAAATTTAGAGTGGTCCAAAGCCACTGTGGCACCAGATGCTGTTGTAGCTCCTGGTGCCACATTGGTAGCAGGTGCTGCTGCTCCAGTGTCTGCTGCCACTGGAGTAGCAGGGGCTACAGGTGCTGCTGCTCCAGTGTCTGTTGCCACTGGAGCAACAGAGACTACAGGGGCTGCTGCTCCAGTGTCTGTTGCCACTGGAGCAGCAGGAGCTACATCAGGCTCAGGTTCAGCTGGCAAATCAGCTGTAGGAGCTATTGGAACAGTAGGGGCTGGCTCAGGAGAATCATCATCTATAGGTGCTACGTTCGAATCAGGAGTGGTGACTGTGGCTGGGAAGTGGCCACTTGGCAATGAGGATACCGGGGCCACCACCACAGGAGCCACAACGGGTTCATCTGAACTCACTTCGTCAAGAATTCTTGCTGAATTAGCATAGTTAAATGAGAGGGCTAATAGCAAAATGCAAAAAGTGGCTTTGAAGGTTTTAGACCAAAATTGAGTAAATTTGACCATTTTTTTTTCTTGTTGCTATGATGATTGATGAGATGAAACAAATTAAGAATTTAATTAGCAGAATGTTTTGTTGATGAGAAAAGAGTTTAGGCTAATTGAGTATATATATGTTTATTTCCTATTAAGTGGAGCTGATGAAATGGTTTAGTTACAAAACACAAAATTAATTTAAAAAGTTTAAAGGCATTTGTTTTGTTGAACCTACCCTGTTAATGTTTTTAATTGATCATAGAATACTTGTTATAAAATCCCGAGGAATTTGTATTAGTGTTTTAAAATGTTTCAATTGCTAGTAAAGAAGGGACTAGTAATTGGAAAAAAAATCAACTCGTTCCCAGATGTTTATATCAAATCATATTATACTTTGTGATAGTTAATTATGAATTTAAGTGATAAATACATTAATTTGATGTAAATATTGAGCACCAGTATGTTTAATAATATGAAAAGGTACAAGTACTGGTTAGTATGAGTTGGTCCAGGCTTGGAGTTGTTAATGGCTTAATGAAGTGGTTTACTTGTGGATTTGCCTAACAAATACACAATAATGAATCTTATATTAGTTAATCATTGTCTCTAAAAGAAGCATTTTTAATTCAAAGAAATATTTAATTTAACTGTATGAATTTGGAGTTTTCATAATTCAAAGAAATATTTATGTAACTTTTATCTTCCATGTGTGCTTCTTAAGTCTTTTGACATATGTCATCATTTTTAATTTTGTACAACTCCGTTATGTTACTTTAGCAAAAATCATGATCATTAAAAAATAAATAATATAGTGTGTACGTAGTTTATTAAATTATCTTTATTTAATAAATGTCTTTTGAAAATTTGAACACTTTTAAGTAGATTGCGTATAACTTGTAAGTATATAATTGAAAAAAACATATAATTTTTACCATGAATTTCTAAAATGCCCAAAATTAAACACTTATTTTGAAACGAAGAAATAACATAACACACATCCATCTTAGCATCTACGACACTCATCTTGCTCATGTGTTGAATTTTAACAACCTATCATTTATTCTCACATAACATTATTGGTTTTATAATTGTTCTATTAAGACTCATATTTTACATTTTGGTATATATGTGTAACACTAACATTTTAATCTACCGTTATATCCGCATAGAATAACTAGCATAAAAGTCAATTTAGATACCACAATCCCATCTAATTTCACCTCACCTTCACTATTTTTGTACTAATTTATTTCTCTACAATATCTCTTAGTATAATTAAATAATTTAATAAGCAAAGCTAGAAGACATTTAGAGCCCATTTGGATTGACTTAAAAAAGTACTAGCTTTTAAGTCAAAAATAAAAAATGAAATTGAAATGACTTTTAAGTCAAAAAATAAAAAGTAGGGAGAGACCTACTTTTGATTTTTAACTTATTTTATGTAATTTTTAACTTGTCAAATATTTTCTAACTTATTTTAAGTCATTTTTGACCTATTTTAAGTTATTTTTATATTTGTCAAACTTCTACGAGTAAAAAATTGACTTAAAAGTAAGTTTGACCAACTTTTAAGTCAATCCAAATACCTTCTTACAAATCTTTATGAGAATATCATTTGTACCAACATCTTTTTTCATAACATATTTTACCTCTACTAACTTATTTCTATCAAATTATAACTAAAATTTCTATTATGCTCATTTATATGGAAATTCAAAAAATTATTCTCATAATTCGAGTTAAACAATTTAATCAAACATAAACGAGGAAAAGTTAAAAAGGAAACAAAGAAAATATATTTTTTAACATAAATAGTCATCCACAAAATAAAAATCGACAAATAAAATAATCAACACATAATAGATATACATATTAGCTAACAATCGACAAACATAAATATTTTTAGTCGAACGGTCAAATATATAAAATTTTCGCCGCCTCTTGGGTCAACCCGGCCCAAAATAAAAATCGGAGCTCCATTTTTTACAACCCTCGCCTAGGGTTTAGCCAAAAAAAATTCATTTCTGAATCTCACTTCTACTTTCTTCTTCTTCCTCAAAACCCTAAATCTCACAAACTAGGGTTTTAGCAGTATGTATCTCTACAGTCTCACTCTCCAGCAACCCACCGGCGTAATCTGTGCTATCAACGGCAGCTTTTCCGGCGGAAAAGTACAAGAAATCGTCGTTGCTCGTGGAAAAGTCCTTGACCTCCTTCGTCCCGATGATAATGGTAAGCTTCAAACTCTATTATCTGTTGAAATCTTCGGTGCTATACGTTCCTTAGCACAATTTCGGTTAACCGGTGCTCAAAAGGATTACATTGTAGTTGGGTCGGATTCAGGTAGGATAGTGATATTGGAGTATAATAAAGAGAAGAACTGTTTTGATAAAGTACATCAGGAGACTTTTGGTAAATCGGGTTGTAGGAGGATAGTTCCAGGTCAGTATTTGGCTATTGATCCGAAAGGTAGGGCTGTGATGATTGGTGCTTGTGAGAAGCAGAAGCTTGTGTATGTTTTGAATAGGGATACTGCTGCTAGGTTAACGATTTCGTCGCCTTTAGAAGCTCATAAGAGCCATACGATTACGTTTTCGATATGTGGGGTTGACTGTGGATTTGATAACCCGATATTTGCTGCTATTGAATTGGATTATTCGGAGGCAGATCAGGATCCGACAGGCCAAGCTGCAAATGAGGCTCAAAAACATTTGACATTTTATGAATTAGATTTAGGACTTAATCATGTTTCGAGGAAGTGGTCTGAACAAGTCGATAATGGTGCTAATTTACTTGTTACTGTTCCTGGAGGTGGGGATGGTCCGAGTGGTGTGCTTGTTTGTGCGGAGAATTTTGTGATATATAAGAATCAGGGACACCCTGATGTTAGGGCTGTTATTCCCAGGAGGGTAGATTTGCCAGCAGAACGTGGAGTTTTGATTGTTTCGGCTGCTATGCATAAGCAGAAGACAATGTTTTTCTTTCTTTTGCAAACTGAATATGGAGATATCTTTAAGGTGACATTGGACCACGACAATGACAGGGTTAAGGAGTTAAAGATCAAGTATTTTGATACAATTCCGGTCACTTCTTCTCTGTGTGTGTTGAAGTCAGGGTTCCTCTTTGCTTCGTCAGAGTTTGGGAATCATGCGTTGTATCAGTTTCAGGCTATAGGAGATGATCCAGATGTTGAAGCTTCATCATCGACGTTAATGGAAACTGAAGAAGGCTTTCAACCTGTATTTTTCCAGCCAAGAAAGCTAAAGAATCTTGTTAGGATTGATCAGATTGAGAGCTTGATGCCAATCATGGACATGAAAATCGTAAATCTTTTTGAGGAAGAAACTCCACAAATATTTTCACTTTGTGGGAGGGGTCCTCGGTCTTCGTTGCGCATACTTAGGCCAGGTTTAGCTGTTAGTGAAATGGCTGTGTCACAACTTCCTGGTGTTCCAAGTGCTGTCTGGACTGTGAAAAAGAATGTTAATGATGAGTTTGATGCCTACATTGTTGTCTCTTTTGCGAATGCAACTCTTGTACTTTCTATTGGTGAGACAGTTGAAGAAGTTAGTGACAGTGGGTTTCTTGATACTACTCCATCTCTTTCTGTTTCATTGATTGGTGATGATTCGTTAATGCAAGTTCATCCCAGTGGTATAAGACATATTAGAGAAGATGGCCGTATTAATGAATGGAGAACTCCTGGAAAGAGAACTATTGTCAAGGTTGGATCTAATAGACTTCAAGTGGTAATTGCACTAAGTGGAGGGGAGCTTATATATTTTGAAGTTGATATGACTGGCCAGTTGATGGAAGTTGAGAAGCATGAGATGTCAGGTGATGTAGCTTGTCTGGACATTGCCCCTGTTCCTGAGGGAAGACAAAGGTCCCGTTTCCTTGCAGTTGGATCATATGATAACACTATCCGTATCTTGTCGTTGGACCCTGATGACTGTATGCAGGTTCTGAGCCTGCAAAGTGTATCTTCACCGCCAGAGTCTCTCCTTTTTCTAGAAGTTCAGGCCTCTGTTGGTGGAGAGGATGGTGCAGATCACCCTGCCAGCCTTT
Organism: Solanum stenotomum; assembly: GCF_019186545.1. NCBI lineage: Eukaryota > Viridiplantae > Streptophyta > Magnoliopsida > Solanales > Solanaceae > Solanum > Solanum stenotomum. The sequence continues at coordinate 63,937,906 of NC_064283.1, forward strand.
TTCTTAATGCTGGTTTACAAAATGGAGTTTTATTCAGGACTGTGGTGGATATGAATGGTGGGCAGCTTTCAGATGCACGTTCACGTTTCTTGGGGCTTAGAGCCCCTAAGCTCTTCTCCATTGTTGTGAGAGGACGGCGTGCTATGCTCTGCCTATCAAGTAGACCATGGCTAGGTTACATACACCAAGGGCATTTTCTTTTGACACCTTTATCATATGAGAGTCTTGAATTTGCAGCCTCGTTTTCATCCGATCAATGTGCAGAAGGTGTTGTAGCGGTTGCAGGGGATGCGTTGAGGGTCTTCACAATAGAGAGATTGGGCGAGACTTTCAATGAAACAGCTATACCCTTAAGGTATACACCAAGAAGGTTTGTTCTTCAACCCAAAAAGAAGATGGTGATAATGATTGAGAGTGACCAGGGAGCATATACTGCAGAAGAGCGTGAAGCTGCCAAAAAAGAGTGCTTTGAGGCAGCTGGGAATGGTGAAAATGGAAATGCAGAACAAATGGAGAATGGTGAAGATGAGGATGGTAGTGATCCACTATCTGATGAACAATATGGTTATCCTAAGTCGGAGTCAGGAAGATGGGTTTCCTGCATCAGAGTCCTTGATCCAAGGACAACACAGACCACTTGTCTGCTAGAGCTTCAGGATAATGAGGCTGCATTTAGCATATGCACTGTTAATTTCCATGACAAGGAGCATGGAGCTCTGTTGGCTGTTGGTACTGCCAAGGGCCTCCAGTTTTGGCCCAAAAAATCGTTTGAAGCAGCATACATTCATATATACAAATTTAAAGAGGATGGGAAGGTCCTAGAGCTTCTGCATAAGACACAGGTAGATGGTGTGCCTCTTGCACTATGTCAGTTCCAAGGTAGACTGCTGGCTGGTATTGGGTCTGTCCTTAGGTTGTATGATTTGGGGAAGAAACGGCTGCTCCGAAAATGTGAGAACAAGCTATTCCCCAACTCGATCACAGCTATCCACACCTATCGTGATCGGATTTATGTTGGTGACATGCAAGAGGTATGACTATTATAAAATATTCTACCTTATACGTAAGAGGATTTAATTTAGTTATTTAAATTCTGTCTGAATACTATTTATTTGATGTTAATTGTGATAGAGAAGTTAAGTTACCAATTTCAAAAAAAAAAAAAAAAAAATTGTGATAGAGAAGTTGTGTTCTGCCTTCTAGTCTAAAGACAGTTTTGAATCTAATGACTAGGTGGGGAAAAATCTAATGACTATGCATTGGGAATTGAGTTATAGTGAGATTTTGCATGTGGAAGTTTTTGTATGAGTATTATTCAAAATTGAGGCAATAAAAATGGTTGGAAGAAATGTTACGAAGTATGAAATGATATATAGCTCTGCGTTACATTGAGTAACGTCATCAAACTAGTGAAGTTCATATATTCAAATAACTCTGAAATTAATATCCTTTTGCTAAGTGAGTGAAGTTTTTTTAAATCATAGATTGAAGTTGCAACATAGGATTACTATTTGAAAGTTTTTTTTATTTCTCCGGTCTTGGAATAGAAAAATGAATCTTGGTTGCATGATGGTATGTTGTTCATCAATTTGCTAATTACGTCCATAATTACCTATGATTTTTCTTCGGATAATACTAATTTGCTATCAGAGTGATTGAATTGGCCTTTCAAATCGATAGAACGTTGACTGATTGTTAGGTTAGATAATTTTTAAAGGAACATTTCTTCGCATTTTCTGTAAAAGTTGTCTTCTTTGATGTCATATTTATGAAGTTCTGGTTTCAACTAATCTGCTCCAATTTTTCACTTCTTACAGTCATTCCACTACTGTAAGTATAGGCGTGATGAAAATCAACTGTACATATTTGCTGATGACACGGTCCCAAGATGGCTAACTGCAGCACAGCATGTAGATTTTGACACTGTGGCAGGAGCTGATAAGTTTGGGAATATCTACTTTGTGCGATTATCTCAGGACGTTTCAGATGAGATTGAAGAAGATCCTACTGGTGGAAAAATAAAATGGGAGCAGGGGAAGCTGAATGGAGCCCCAAATAAGCTTGAGGAAATAGTACAATTTCATGTTGGTGATGTGGTCTCTTGCTTGCAAAAGGCATCACTTATTCCAGGAGGGGGCGAATGTATAATCTACGGGACTGTGATGGGGAGTGTTGGGGCAATGCTTCCATTTACATCGAGGGATGATGTTGACTTCTTCTCTCATTTGGAGATGCATTTGAGGCAGGAGTTCCCACCGTTGTGTGGCAGGGATCACATGGCCTACAGATCTGCCTACTTCCCTGTTAAGGTAGGATTGTACTTGCTCAATCAGCTATTTCCTTACTGTTCCAATGTGAAAAGTGGTATCCTACTTTGTTTGTCATTCTAATAGGTAGCAGAGATGCACTAGTGTAGTAAGTGAATACAAATGATTTTACATGGGAAACTAACTTTGATGCTGAAGCTAAATTGTCTTTAGCTACTTTACGAAATTTGGTTGGTAGGAAGGTGACTTGATCTTCACTAGGACATATTAAAATCTCTAGTTGCTCCAGAACAAAAATTTGGATCATCAAATCTGTGAGCAGTTTAGGAATGAAAAATGTGCTCGTACTACATGGATTGTAAGTGGTTGCATCCTCCAGGCTTTATCCTGATAAGTGTAACTTTTTCATGCATGGATATGCCTTATATTTTTTGAAGATGAGCAATTTAGTGGCCTTGTGTATGTTCCTGTTTTTCTTGATTTCACTTTTTTGGAACTGTTGTACATGCTTTGAACAAAAGGGAGTTCTAAGTTGTCACGTTCTGTCTCTATGTCTACCAGGCTGATTTTTGTTGCTAGTTGCATTTTTTATTGTTGAAATACAAAGTTCTAGTGAAACTGCTACAAGTTTCAGTTTTGACTTATTACAACTAGATTACAGGGTATTGCTGAGAGTCTATGCTCTTTCCATTTCATATAGTTAGAATCAGCTTTGATTGTGCAATCCTTAGTTCATGTTTGAAGATAACAGTGAGATGTTGGGACCATTTTGCAGGATGTAATAGATGGAGACTTGTGTGAACAATTCCCAACCTTGCCCATGGATATGCAGCGCAAAATTGCAGATGAGTTGGATAGGACACCAGGCGAAATTCTGAAAAAGCTTGAAGAAATAAGAAACAAAATTATTTGAGAACATGTTTAGATGAAGGTAGACTCCCGTCTTTAAATATTATAAATTTTGCATGGCAGTCATATTTGATATTTTTGGGGATAACCATTGTGTCCAAGTAAGTTTTCATGTGCTTTGACTAATCCACCAAGTACTTGTTACCTTCTATCATCATGTGTTCAAGTAACTTTTTCAGACATGTGAGAAGAATTCTCCAGTGTACTAGAATTTGGACCTTGTTCCCCAAGTTGTTATTCCAACTCTTGAACCCTTAAGCTGCACCTTCAAGGGTTGTTACTCATAGTTAATATCGTTGATTGTCTACTAAAAGAAAAAAAGGTTTGGAGAATTTAGTTTTCAAATCTAGCTCATCTGCTCCGACCTTGGTAGGCATGATTGTCTTGGCAAGCTGTATTTATGAATTAAACAAGCTGTTCAGTAGATAGGTAGAGGTGTACACAAGCTTGCTCTGGACACCACATATATCGAAAAGGAAAACAAGGAGGGAGTTTAGGTTTTTAGAAGCTTTCTTTATATAATTTATGGCTTGGAAACATGATCAAGTTTTGCCTTTGTGATCAATCAATTTAAGTGTGTTGTCAATCAAGTAATGCATCAATATGCCCCTTTGTTAACAGATACTCGAACACATCTCTGTGATGGCAAATAATGTCTTGTTTCTATTTGGCACATTAACATGCCATTTGCCTAGAAGCACAAAGAGACTAGTATGTGTTATGAAACTGTGTCATGTTTTTTTCTTTTATGGTAATTGATCAAACCACTCAAAATTGATTTTTTTTTAATGACTAGGTGATGATTTTAGTCGTATCCATGCCAAGGGACACTCTCGTGGCATAAGAAGGCGTGCTACAGAGAGCTATGGATGTTCCATTTGATTTGAGCTTTTGTAGATGCAAGAAAAGAGACCAGCATGCGCTCCAAGCTGTTGCTCACTATAGACGTATTTGAAGAAACCAAGCGGAGTGAATTATCGCCCAGCTTCTCTGTTGTAATTATGCTGTAGCATAGCCTAGTCCTTTCAACTGATTTTTTTACCAAATTGCCCGTTAACTGAATTATGTATTTCCAGTTTGTGTCCATGAAAAATGTAGTCACGATGCAGAGATTGAATACTTGCTTTAAATTTGTGAAGGTCTCTTCTACTGATGGGTTTTCGTAGTCTTTAAGGGTGAGGTAATGACGTGCGATATCCCTAAAAGTGTCTGACCTTGAATTTTTGTCCTCGTTTTATAAATCACGAAGATGAAATAAAAATCATTCAGAAGAACTTTTGTTGCTCTTCAGACATGATATTTTAGGGTCGTTAATGAACTTGACTTGCTTTATGATTCTAAAGTCTTGTGAAAACAAAATTATTCGATATTTGTGTTGATGGGAGATGACAATTAACTTATGGAATTAATCAAGGTGCGCACAAAGTCCAAACATGGTTATCAAGTTACTACAGTCTACATGGATATTTTCGTCTCTCTTAAGAATCATATATATCATCTCCCTACTTCTTTATGAAGTCATATTGACATGATTTTAATATAGTCGCAGAAATATCATGATATGTTTTGAAAGCTAAATTTCAAAGGTCTTTCAACTTAAAACTCTGTATCTAAACTAGTATTATCATGCTTGGAAAGTTAGCAAATTCATTTTTATAAACACATTAACCAGTTAACAAATCAACACATGTAGTGAAGTTTGTAAACTCAACACACTCTTCTTCTTTTTCTTCGTTTTACAAGACATCAAATACTTACTACTACCACAACCTTATTGGAAGGTCCATTTAACTAACTGCTCATCTTTGGTAAAATTTGATCATTTGCTTGCTTTTGTTGCCTCTCTAGCCTTGAGTTACCCATGCTTATTTTCTCCTTGAGCCACACTACGATGTCCGAGAACACAATGTCTCTGTTCTCGGGGAATTCACCGTAGGAGAGGGAATGCCACATCCCGGGGTACAACTTGAAGCTCTTGTCGATACTCGATGCCTTTTCGTGGAGAAGTTTGCTTACAGATGGATCAGTGACAGTGTCATCTTCACCATGAACAATGAAAAATGGCAATGTGACTTCTTCAAGTCTTTGTTCTAAATCCATGCTGACTGTCATTAGTTGGTGAGCTGTTTGTAGCCTGGGCTTTCCCTTGTAGCAATGAGGATTGTTTCTAATCTGCAGTCACAAGCAAGTTGAGGTCAGTTATATGAATTTTTACTAGTCGTATTACTTCATATTAACTATCCAAAAATGCGCGATTCGGATGAGTTTAGATGAAATAGCGGTCACTGACCACTTTTCGGCCTTGTCTTTGAAAAATAGTCATTGTCATGAAATTTCAAATTCAGGAGGTGAAACTCCATGACATTATGATGGAGTTTCATGAATTTGAAATTCTATGGCAATGACTTTTTTTATGACAGTGGTGTCCGGGCTAGTTTTCGCATACCCCGACTAATTTTACAAGATACCTACCACCAGCAATAGGAACTAGGTAACTTTGTCCACCAAAGCTAGAACAGACTATAACAATGATTGTTTTTCAATTACATGAGTGACTATTTGTGAAATTTAACCATTTAAATGAGTCATTTTCAAATTCTGACAAAATAAAGCTAGTTAGACTGATTATATTTTCATGAACTGATTTTATCGCGTAAAAAGAAATGGGGTAAAGTTGGTACCTCTTTTCTAACTTCAGGGTCTCTAAATGCTGAATCAACAATATCTTGAGTTGGAACTATTTTCCAAGTTGGGATAAAGTTGCAAAGTTTGGTCAAAACACTTATCACCATTGGATGTGGCCTCAAATCATCTGCAATCTGTTTGAAAAAATATATATTGAAGCATCAATAAAAACATAGCACACAAATTTCAAAGAAAAAATGTGAAAAAATTTATTCAGATTTTTGTTTGCATAAAGCAATAACAAAGTTCAAATCAATGACATGCGTCTAATTCATACATAACTAACAAACAAGGGAATACACTTTGAAATGTGTGCTAGCATCATGTGTTTCCTTTTTTTACCTTCGTTTATAACTAAAAGATCTCTCGAGGATTAGTGGGGTATGGTGACTCAAAGCTGAGTCTATAATAAACTCGTCTTTTACTCTTCCTTAGTTAAATAAATACCAAATTGTTATCTATGGCAAAATTCATATCTATTGACGTGTATTTAATTCACACATCACATGGAAAATATTTTTTATTATTTGAGAGAAAAAAGATTACTTAATTTGCATTATGATATTTTCCACATTGTTTTCCATAGGAGAACAAACATAACCAAACCAAACAAACTTTAAACTAATTTCAATAATTGTGGATATTATCAAAGCTTGTTTCCATAAAGTTAGTAAAATGTCAATTTAAAACAAAAATATTAAATAATAATAATAATTGACGGTTTAGTACTAATTCAACTATTATGCAAATCAAGTTTGTTTTCATGGAGTTAGTAAAGTGTCAAATTAAAACCAAAATTTGTCCAATCTTTCATGAACAAAAGTACCTAATAACTATTGATAGTGATAAGTGACATATATCACGTGAAATTAGTTCAACACGCATAAACTTAACCCAGATACCATTATCATTTTTAAAAAAAAAACAGAATAGTCATATTACTGAAAATAAAACCATCATTAGGAATTGAAATTTTTGGTACTAATTTGACAAAATATATATACATCAAGTCCTTTTCATATAGAGTTAGTAAAGTGTAAATGGTTGCAACAATATCCACGTTGCAACATTCAAATTCAAGTAAAAATATATTCTTTCAATTTTCTAAAAATAAACGATCATGAACGAGTCAAGTTCAACTATATGAATTTTTACTGTATATTTACGTCCATTTAATTTCATTATGATATTGTATAAAATAAAGTGTTATTAACCCCCCACCCACCCACCCACCCCACCCCAAAAAAAATTCCATGTATGATGTAACTATGACCATTTCTTAGCAAGGGACCAAATAATAAAAAACTAAAAACGACCATTTTTTATTTTCATTAAAAATTTATCAGATTTGACCAAAATACTGAGTAAAACAATTTACTTTTCCGTTAAACAAGCCTGCTTGCACGTTCTAATTAATTTGGTCAAAACACCAACAATTTTTTTATTATTTATTAAAAAACACAAGTTGGAAATAAAAAACCGATTATAGGAATCTTGAGGTAGGCCGCGATTTGTTCAGAAATTGAGTTGGAATTTTGAATTTATGATTCTTGATTTTTAAGAAAAATTGACTTATTGAATTTTGAATAATTACTTTCTATATATATCAAGAAGATTGTTTAACATAAAAATAAAGTCACGCTAAAATTTTTAGATTCGATCGAACTCGAAAATAAAACGTACCTTACACATTGGAGCAATTAAAACAGCACCATCCCAAAATTCAGGTTTTTTTCTGTGTAAAAGTAGAACCACAGCTCCTCCCATCGATTCTCCCATCAATATTCTCATCTTTTTTTTATTTTCCTTCCTTTCTGCATTTATTCGAAAAATAAAAAGTCAAACCTAAAATGACCAAAAATAAATCCCAACAAAAAAAGAATGAAAATAAATAAACACATGGCTTCTATAAAGAGACAATTTAATGTGGTTTTAGTAAAGAAAACTATTTCAAGATTCTTTACGTATCAAGACAATTTAAGTGTAATTTATCTTGTTATAGCAAACTATGAGTCAATATAATAAGATTACCAAAAACCACAATGAAATAGTAAAGTACTCTAATTTTGATCAAAGATTTCAGATTCGATTCGAATCTTATCAATGATATCATTTGATCATAGGAAATGTTTCTTTCCTAAAAGTCAAACTTTTCAACACGAATTTGATTTAATCAAATGCGAAACAAAAAAATATTTACCAGAAATTTTGGAATAATGATCAAAACAATCATCAACAAGAGCATCAAAGCTATTAACATATCCTTGAAGTCCTTCTGATTTTCCATGTCCTTCATAATCAATTCCATAAACTCCAAATCCTGATTTCGCCAATCGCATTCCAGCATCTATTTATTTTTTTAAAAAAAATCAAATATTAATATCAATAACCAAATATACAAAAAAAAAAAAAACAATAATAACAACTGTCTGAAAAAGATAGAGTGTACATAGTCCTACAGACTATTGACTATTTCTGATAGACACTCGATCCATATATACAATAACAACATACTCCATATAAGCTCAAGTCTGAAAAAGATGGAGTGTACACAATCCGTACTTTTACCCCTAAGGTAAAGAGACTATTTTAGATAAATTCTCGACCCAATATAAGAAATTATTACCTTTCATTGATATACTACACTCCATGGCATATCCATGACAGAGGAAAATCAAAGCTTTTGGTTCACAATCTTTTGGGACCCAGTTACATGTAAACAATTTCATTCCTCTTGAATTCAATATAAATTCCTGTTAAATTTTTTTTAAAAATATTAAAACATAAAATCAAAAAAAATCTTATAAAAATTTATAAAAAATAACAATAAAGATTCTTGACTTACCTCTTCATATCTAACAGTTTCATATTCATGAGCCTGTCGTAAAATTAAAACAAAAAAAAAACTTACATTAAAAATCAACAATAAAATTAAAAAAAATTAAAGAACCAGAAAAAAAAAACTCACCATGATGAACTAAATCAGCAAAGGAAGAACAACAATGAATTTATTTATATTATATGAATCGAATATTTGGTAAGTAATATATATTTGGATATTATTTGAAGAGATAATATCTAAAATCTATTTCTATCTATATATTTATTTAATAATATATAGATAGAAAAATCCTAATGGGAGAAGAAAATTGGAGTTTTATTTAGTAGAAGAAGAAGAAGTATGAGAAAAAATTGTGAAGAGATAGTAAGGTATTTATAATAATAAAAAAAAATATATAGTCCTATTTAGTTTATGAAAAGGAAAGCCAGGTCAGCATATATATCTATATTCTAAGACGGCAAATTTGGGTAGTAAGGGTATAATTGTCTTTCTTCCCCTTTTTATTATTTAATATAGTTTTTGCACCAGTTGGATTCTGCTTTAAATATTCCAAAAAAAAAATTGTATTATTTTTTATTTACAAGTGGTTTAACAAGTACGTAATACAACCGTGTAATTTTATTTTATTTTTGTTAACTAGTAATATAGTACATAATCCCTCCGTCTCAATTTAAGTGTATTTTCTTCTTCTTTTTTTGGTTTATACCCCCCCCCCCCTCCAAAACCAATGTTTCTATATTTAATAAAATTTTCAATATCTTGTACGATAAGTTTAATATCATAAAATTTAAATGATTACACATTTCTTTAATTTAAAATCACAAGATTTAAAAATATTTTTTTCCCTTAATTTTCGTGTTCAGTCAAAGAAAAAGACTTAAATTTCGTGTTTAATCAAATTAAGATACTTTTAGGTTATTTATTTTATTTTAAGTAAGAAAAAACCGTTAAATATGGAGTAGTTTTTCTAAAGGAGAAACCATTGGCGGTCCTTCTTGCATTCGATTGACTTGGTTCGAAATGATGTGCTAAACTTTTGCAAGAAATTTCAAAAAAAATAGATAATTCTATTTATTTATTTTTTGCAAAATATAACAAGATTTTACTCTATATAGATATACGCAAAATTGCTACTTAAGGCGAGTTAACCTCTTTTTTTTCTAGAAGAAAAGGCCAACAAAATAGCCAACGATCTTTACCTTGCTCCAATAATCATTTCTTTCACCATATTCTTTAATATATTTTTCTCTTGTTTTAATTAGATAAAACTATTGATATCAAAGTATTAAAGAAGAAAAATGATTAAAATTTATTCACATTAAATATATTTGTATTATGAATTGATAAGTTATACTAAGCTTTTTAAAAACAAATATCAAACATCAGTCAAAATTTTAGAAAAGATCCCATTGTCTTGTTATTCACATTGTAATAGGTTTTTCTTTCTAATTAAAAAATCAAAATTCTATAGATTCCACTTTAATTTTTAGGCCCCATTTGCCTTAGCTCTTTTTCAAACCCTTAGAACCACACAAATATACATATGTTTATACATGTGATAAAAATGTTGAATTATATTTATTTCGTAGAATGAAGTAGCATTATCCTGATTTTATTAAGGAAAAATCAAAATAATATATAATCCATTGATATGAAGGAATTGAGATCTTCAATCTCAGAAGTGACTTATAATTTATGTTGTTCAGACTTTTTAAAATATTTTTTTTGAATAAATATCGAATATAACAAATACAGAATTCGAGCAACAAACTATTAATATCTAGATTATACTAATATATGTGATCAATTAACCAATAGTTACGTTTTAAATAGTCAACTACATATTTGGAGATGGATCCCAAATTCTCGTACCATTCTTCTTGATTATTATTTTTTTCCTAAAAAAAATGTGTCCACAATTTTGGTTAATTTTTTTTTATCAATCTTTGTTTCTTTATTTTATTTTTTTGGTAATTAGTCAATGAATGTACATGTCATATGCCGTAAGCATTATAGCAAAGATGCAAATTATTTAGGCGGAATGACCTGGGAGACCCTTGTACTTGGCTCCGTTTGTCACCTGGACCCTTCTACTCATGATTTTGTCAATTGAACACTTTAAGTTATTAAAACACAGTATTTTAAACCCCTCTGATCATGTGTGTCTCCCAATCGCAGTGATGTGGATAACACCTCACTATCCACATCAGAAATATATTGCCACATCATTTTTTTTATTACAAATAATATTTTTTAAAAAGAAATCTCAAACTAATCTCCAAAATCCTTTCTTTCTTGATTTCTTTCCATTTTTTCTTCTCTTCCCATATTTTCCATCTATTTTGCTACTAATCATTCATTTTTTTTCTTTCCTAGTGAATTTTTTACATTGAAGAGGAATTAGAGAAAACTTTATTATGTTTTTTATTATAAATTTTGCTATTTTAATGGTGATGAGAAATAAAGTGACTCAAATGGAGGATGAGATAAAGAAGAGAGGGAGACCAAAAATGGGTCATTATAGAAAAACTCTTCAAAAATGCTCTCAATAAAATTGTCTTACATTTAGGAAGAATCTCAAACATGTCTTTCAAAAAACCATCTAAAATCCGGATCTATTTCACAATTTAGAACCTTTTTTTCCCCCTCCCCTCTCTTTTACCCAAATCTAAATAAATATCTTTTTCTCAATCATTATAGAACTCTCAAATGATAGGTAGCATATGAGAAGAGGAAGAATTGCGGGTAAGAGTATTGGAAGAGATTGAAGAAGATGTGTGTGTGGTGATGGTGGGGATTGGGTGAAATTATGAGGAGGAAGAAGAAGAAACGTACATCATATTAGGAAAGGTTTTTTTTTTTAATTGTTATATTTTTCTTTTAATTCTTTTTTTTAAAAAATAATTAAATAGTTGTCTTCAGTGGCGAATCTATGAAGGGCTGTGGGGGTGCCACGCCACCCCCGAACTTCGACGGAAACTCTATATATACATAGGTATACATATATAATATTTATATAAATATATATACAAAGCGTGCCACCCACAGAACAAAATTGGCTTGTGGTGCCACGGTAGGAGGACAACTTTAGAAGATTGATGTTGCGGGTTCGAATCCCATTTGGCACCCACGGACTCTAAATCCTGGATCCGCCATTGGTTGTCTTCACTTGCTTTTAAACGCGTGTAACCACTCTCTTGATCTGATTCAGCAAAAAAACACCACATAAGCTTAGTCAACGGTCAAAGGGGTTTAAAATAGTGTGTTTTAATAACTTTAAGTGTTCAGTTGGCAAAGTAGTGAGTAGAAGGGTTTAGGTGACAAACGGAGTCAAGTATAAGGGTCTTTCAGGTCATTCCGCCAATTATTTAAGGCAATATCATTTAACAATATTTACATAAATTTAATATTACAACTTATAAATACTAAGATTGTGGTGAAATAGTAAGTAATCTCTAATTTTTAATCAGAGTCTTGCGAATTATTTTCAATATAAATTCAAATTCGTTGAACCTCAAAACGAATATTGAATACCTGGCAAAAAACAAAAGAAAACTTATATACATGACACAATTCAAACTTGTTTTAAAATATGAAAGTATTAGACTATCTGTAAAGGGCTATTATTTACTTAAAACTTGTACTTATTAGTCTTAAGACACGATTTATTATACATGGAGAATATCACTTTTGGTCCCTTTGTTATTGGTAAATTTTGCTTTTAATTCTTATAATATATGATTTAATATATTTAATCTTTGATTAACTAAGATAAATGTTTTTAACTCCTCTAGGTAGGAAATGTGATATATTTGGACTATTAGTAAATATATATTACTATTAAATATAAGATAATAATATAAATATTATAAATGTGTAATAAATACGTACTTTTTTTGTGAATATTCATTAGCAAAAGAATTAAAATTATACTTTTGCAACAAGTCAAACAAACTACACTTGCACTTTAATTTAATCCCACCCCACCTATCTAGTAGGTCATAACACAATTTAATAAATGTAACATCTTATATTGTATTATTCCACACTATATGTACACGGTCACAACTTTCAATTAATAGCTATTGGATTACTTTTTCAGCGTTTGACGATTTTTCCATTCACTTTTATTTGTTCAGTATATTTTTTAATAAATTACTTTTAAGTTGAGAAAGTATTACTAATAATTTTTTGAAATTGCATTGTTTCTTTTCCTGAATTTTGACTTTACAAAGTCAGAAATTGAATCATCAACGCCATAATTAAAATGCATGGATTAATTTAGAATTATTATATTGATATGCATCAATAAAGCAATATCCAAATTTTAATTTCTTTTCATATATATTTGTTGATGACTAAATTAGGATAAGATATTAATTATGCATGCACTTTCTCTAGAAGAGATGATATTTTTGGCTACAAATTAATGGTCAATCAACTAGTCTTTGCATCACTTTCTTGACTTTTTTCCTTATACACCCAACTATATATTCATATGGTAACATATAGTAGAAATTAATAATTTTTCATAAAGATATATTTTATTTTTGATTTTATCATGTTGATAATAAGATAGACAAACTATTCTAGATATTTATTTTTGAATCAATGAAAATGCTATCAGTAGAGGGGAATTTAAGGTATTGAAGGGTCACTCAAACTCCTTCCGTAAAATATTAAATGGTAGATATAAGATAATTTATAAATTTACGTATATATAGAAATTTTGAACCTCTTAAACATAAAATTTAGAGCTGTCAATATGGGCTAGCCCACCCCATTCGGGCTAACCCATACAGGCTTTGACATTTTACGGGTCAGGCCGGGCTAGCCCATTTTTGGTGTGGGCCAAAAAACGGTCGGCCTAGCCCATAAGTACGTGGGCTACAGGCTTGTCCGGCCAGCACATTTTTTTTATAAATTATATTTTTTTTATAATTATTAAAATAAATTATAAATTATAATTTAAAAATATTATCATAAATATCGACAAAACAATATTACATGGTGTTAATGTTACTACTTGTTAATCAAATCCACAAATAAAATTATCTTTATAATATTTATTAAGATTTTTTCAAATAAAAGTATAAATATCTAAATAGAAATATTAACTTAATTGTTTTGTCACATTAAAACACAAAAAATGTGACAATATTCCAACCATAAAAAAGTTAAAAATAAACTCCTTAAAAAAATCATGAAACTTATGGTGTATCTAACAAATCATGAAATCTATGACGTATCCAACACTTCATGATCATCTTCATCAAGCATATCNCAGCTTGTGGCAAGATTGTCTTAACATCTTCATTTTCATCTNATTTATTAAGATTTTTTCAAATAAAAGTATAAATATCTAAATAGAAATATTAACTTAATTGTTTTGTCACATTAAAACACAAAAAATGTGACAATATTCCAACCATAAAAAAGTTAAAAATAAACTCCTTAAAAAATCATGAAACTTATAGCGTATCTAACACATCATGAAATCTATGGTGTATCCAACACTTCATGATCATCTTCATCAAGCATATCTGAATCAGCTTGTGGCAAGATTGTCTTAACATCTTCATTTTCATCTGCAATTTATATGCGGTTTCAATTAATTAAATATTAAATAGATTTTGAGTTTGGATTCTCTTTAATTTTAAATTTTAATATTATATTATATTTTTTTAATTATTTTTATTAGGCCCACGGGCTGGCCCTACCTATATTTCTCAAGCCCCACAAATTAGCAGGCTTATTCAGGCCGGGCTAAAAAGCCATTTTCTTAAATGGGCTCCAAAAATCTTAGTCCAACCCTATTAAATCCCGGATTAAGCCAGGCCGGCCCAACGGGCCTAGCCCATATTGACGGCTCTAATAAAATTAGAGGGGCTCAGAAAATTCATCTTGTTATTCCAAGTTCTAATCTCAAGCATGATAAAATTTATGCTAGTCGGTCGTCTCATATTTTTTAACCAAATTTAGATTTTATTTTATATATTTATATATCTCAAATTACTCGAAAGTATTTATAAATAACTTTTTCATGAACGATGAATTTTGTATTTTTTGTAAATTATATACTATAGATATCATTCAATTAAGAGTTTTCTTCATTTTACTCTATATATTGATATTTAATTAGTTATCATTTCGTTTTTTTTCTTGCAATTCTTTTCTGGATAAATTCATTTTTTTGAGTTGAGAATATATTTGACGCTATAAAGATATAAACAAAATTTGTATATATTTTATTTTTTTCAGACTTCACTATTACGCTGAGTATAATATTTGGTTAAGAGTAGAGACAATTTTTTACTAAAATTGTTCAAGTACTATTTTCCCTCCCTTCTTGTGTAACTAAATTAAGACAGTATTACATGACTAAAATTCTATATTTTCCAACTTGCTTACAATAAATATATTATACTAATATCATATACATTCTATTATTTGATAGACTCCAAAAAGGATTATGTCAGCATAACATTAAATAATATCTCTTGGACAAAATTAACATTTTTCAAATGTACCAAAATGAAATAGTCAAAGGTAGTCATTATCTTCATATACCAATAAATATATTTCCAGTCAAAGCAATACAAAATTAACCTTAACTAGTTATTTTCTCTATATAATGGTTAGTCATTTTTTCAATCCTCAAAATATTTTTTTGACTTATTTTTTATATTTTAAAAAATCTTTAAATGGTGTCATATTTGGGTGCTATGAATAGGTGATAGCCTTATTTCTTGTACTGTTTAGGCTTTCTAGGTTGTCACTTAGACAAGGAAAATAAAAGTTTTTTTCTCATCTCACGAAAAACGACTATATTTCTTTTTATGATTTAATAGGTGAAATGACATGCTAGTGCTTAGAAATTCGATTGATATTGAACTAAAATTATAGTTGCTACTATTGAAAACAAAGAGAATTCTGTAACTTTCGGGATTAGTTCTGATCAATAAATTGATATTTTCTCTTTTAATTGTTGCTTTGAGAAGAAGTTGAATTTTCTTTGGTAGTCTAGTATATTATAAAGAATAAAAATCATGTGAGAGGGCACTGGATATAATTCATCAGCTCGAACAAAGTGAGAGAGGAGTTTATTTTATCGCAATGTCGACTCTTCTCTAGTAATGTCCTTAGAAAATTAGCAAGCATGAGGACTTTTGTTTTCAAAGAATGTGGATTTAACATTCTTATTTTCATGCTAATCTCAATCAAGCTCGAGAATAAGTAAAATAATATTTTATAACGACACTGTTTATTTGAATAATTTTTGGTTAATATATATGTGTAGTTATAAACATATAATATAAAATAACATGAGGAATTGATTCTAGAAAAACTTCATCATTACAACGTAATATTGTTAAAAAAAAAATATTTGTTATAAAAAAGTCTGACTATATATATTAATCGATAAGATAACAAAAAATTTACAATGTGATATATTTTAACCAGTTACTCACCATTTATTCTAGATTAATTATCAATCAATATTAAAGCAATTTGTATATTTGCTGTTACCTTTAGTGACCTTATTATATAATACGTTTACACCGTCCATACACAAATTATTTAAACAAAAGAAAAAGGACATTTTTGACAGTTGGAGTTCTGAATATTAGGATTAATTAATTAGTGGACGGCATTTTGTTCATTTGATTTGTTAAATAGCTAAAAATTAAAATCAAATTATTTGACTCTTAAAGCAATATATTAATCATGTTATGCATTACTTGTGGTGTATGAAACAAAAATAATATTTAATAGTTTACCATCAATGGAATTGGATGTGACGCAGTAGATAAAATTACTCTTTTTTTAATAAGAGATCTCAAATTTGAGCTTTGGATATGAAAAAAAACTTTAATAATTCCTATCTTTTGAATGAAATCCTACTCAATACGAATTTGAAATAGCCAAACTCTAATACAGTTATCGAATGAAAAACCAAAAAAATAATAATATGTACTTAATAGCTTGAAGTTGATGTCATTGTATGCCAAAAAAAAGAAAGATAATAACAACATAGTTGTCAAATTGTGTTCATGGATAAAATCCATATACTATAAAGCAATATATATATACATAGCTATCACACGCCAAGGAGGTCGTTCGGATAAGGGAAAACTTTAGAAATTATTTTTGAATAAGATATTTGCGTTGATTTTTTTCTGAACCAAATCGGGGGAGGATAAAGAAAAAAGGGCATCAAAATGGCCCATTAACCCTACTTCTTTTTCAATCAATAAGTGTCATGGACCCTTCTAATAACGAAAGAAAAAAATAATTACCAATTATTAATAAATTTTAATTTTCTTTTATATGACATCTGAATAAACAAAATGATAAAAGTAAGGTTAACAACGTTTTTGGTTCTTTGATTATTGATAAAATTTAATTTTAATCTTTAAAATGATATTGGACAAAATATATTTTGTTTATTCAGATGCTATATAAAGCAACGTTTTTGATAAAACTAAGGTTAACAACGTTTTTTATTCTTTTATTATTGATAAAATTTAATTTTAATCTTTAAAATGATATCGGACTAAATATATTTAATCTTCACTTATTTGAAATTTGTACGTTTGATCCTTTTGTATACATATAATCACAATCTTTCAAAATGACTAATTGTTTCATGCATACTTTTTTTTATTGTTACACACACTATCTACATATATACTTTTAAAAAATATTTAAAATATAACATATTTGCTACAAGACCAAAAATGTATATTGACTTTGTCTTGATTACCATAATGTCATTGTCAACGAATTTAATTTGTTCACCCAGTAATTGATTATCCAGCTATTTAAAATGGTCCACATGTTAAATACTTTTACTTCTCTCATTTATAGAATTTTGTTTATTGGACATAGACATTCAGTATAAAATAAAACTTTGTTGTAAAGTAATTAACCCTTTCTTTGAATTATTCAGTCATTTATAAAATTGAATAAAAGAACAAAATTCATATTGACTCGTCTTATATCATGTGATAGTTGAAAAGACAGTGAGAAAACTATATTGTGGGAGTTGGGCTTTTGAAATGATTTTTTTAGTAGAGAGCGCTCTTTTCTTTAAAGGATTTTATGAGGTGCGAAGTAAAAATTAAAAATATATTCTTTTTAAAAAAATTTACCACTATAATGTTTTTTTAATTTTACCAGTGAAACTCCATGATAATATTATTATAAAAATGTTCAAAAAGTAAATAACTATTAATTGACTATTTCAATAAATATGAACGAGGTATATGATTATTAGGAGTAGTAGATATTTTTTTTTTCTTATATAACTATTGAATTACCATCTGTTCTTTCTTGAATTATTCGGTTATCGTAAGACTTTATTGAATACAAGAACAATATTTATCTCGATCCATTATAAAGTAGTATTTGATAATTGACCTAGATCCATTTATTTTTATAATAACAACTTTCAAAGAAGAAAAATAGTGAGGAAAGCTACTTTGGAATAAAAAGGCAAGCCGTCTAGATAGACTAGTCTATTATATATCATAATTCATAAATATTGAGCCAAAGTCGTTATCTCTCTAATTAAAGTGCATCCTTTTAGATAAATATGGATCGTGATGGTATGATTGTGATTTAATCTTATTCTTAATTAGATATTTTGGGTTTGAACTTCTAAAATGAAAAAAATAATCTTGTTACGAACGACGCCACAAAAGATGATGAGTCTTACAATTGTGAATTTAGTTTTAGTCGAGCTTTATATCCGATACAGATAACGAACATCGAAAAAAAAGTACGTACTATATTAAATGTCTGTCCTCTCAAACAAAGAAGCTTTACCAAGTTGAGTTTACTAGTTGCAATATGGCTGGTTTAATTGCAACATACATCACCCTCACCCCAGTCACCATGCTCCTACAACTAACTAATTAATTAATGAAGTCAATTTAGATGATATATATTTTTATATTTAATCATCTGATATTCAAAATTATGTGACATTTTATGACGGAAGGTAAATTGATAAATCATCTTATATTTAAAATTATGTGACATTTTATGACGGAAGGTAAATTGATATGTATCTAAATTGGCAAGTTTCTAAAGAGTAATATAAATTGACATATTAAATAAATCTCACGTTGAAAAATGTTGTATATACAAGACAAAACACAACAGGGATTGTTGGGCTCGATGATGGTCAATGGATAAATCTATAAGGTGTGTTGAGTCAAAACGAGCAATATTTGTCATGAATATG